>NW_027465057.1:37254-64906 GCF_043290135.1 Rhipicephalus microplus
AAGTCAGAAAAGCTTTGGAGAGCATGCAAAGAGGCAAAGCTCCTGGTGAGGATCAAGTAACATCTGATCTGCTGAAAGATGGAGGACAGATTGTGTTAGAAAAACTAGCCACCCTGTTTACGAGGTGTCTCCTGACGGGAAGGGTACCAGAGTCTTGGAAGAACGCTAACATCATCTTAATACATAAGAAAGGAGATGACAAGGACTTGAAGAATTACAGGCCGATCAGCTTGCTCTCTGTAGTGTACAAGCTATTTACAAAGGTAATTGCTAACAGAGTAAAGAAAACATTAGAATTCAATCAACCAAAGGAACAAGCAGGATTTCGAACAGGCTACTCAACAATCGACCACATTCATACTATCAATCAGGTAATAGAGAAATGCTCAGAGTATAACCAACCCCTATACATAGCCTTCATAGATTACGAGAAGGCGTTTGATTAAGTAGAAATATCAGCCGTCATGCAAACACTGCGGAATCAGGGCGTAGATGAAGTATATATAAACATTCTGGAAGAAATCTACAGGGGATCAACTGCTACCATAGTGCTTCATAAAGAAAGCGACAGAATACCAATCAAGAAGGGTGTAAGGCAGGGGGACACAATTTCCCCAATGCTATTTACCGCGTGCTTACAGGAGGTTTTCGGAAGCCTAGAATAGGAACAGTTAGGAATAAGAGTCAATGGAGAATACCTTAGTAACCTGCGCTTCGCCGATGACATTGCATTGCTGAGTAACTCGGGGGACGAATTGCAACTCATGATTACGGAGTTAGACAAGGAGAGCAGAAAGGTGGGTCTTAAAATTAATCTGCAGAAAACTAAAGTAATGTACAACAACCTCGGCAAGGAGCAGCGCTTCGAGATAGGTAATAGTGCACTTGAAGTTGTAAAAGACTATGTCTACTTAGGGCAGGTAATAACCGCAGAGCCGAACCACGAGATTGAAGTAACTAGAAGAATAAGAATGGGGTGGAGCACATTCGGCAAGCACTCTCAAATTATGACAGGTAGATTGCCACTATCCCTCAAGAGGAAGGTATATAACAGCTGTATCTTGCCGGTACTTAGCTACGGAGCAGAAACCTGGAGACTTACAAAGAGGGTTCAGCTTAAATTGAGGACGACGCAGCGAGCAATGGAAAGAAAAATGGTAGGTGTAACCTTAAGAGACAAGAAGAGAGCAGAGTGGATTAGGGAACAAACGGGGGTTAAGGATATCATAGCTGAAATCAAAAAGAAGAAATGGACATGGGCAGGGCATGTAGCGCGTAGACAGGATAACCGCTGGTCATTGAGGGTAACTGACTGGATTCCCAGAGAAGGGAAGCGGGTTAGGGGGAGACAGAAGGTTAGGTGGGCAGATGAGATTAAGAAGTTTGCGGGTATAAATTGGCAGCAGCAAGCACAGGACCGGGTTAACTGGCGGAACATGGGAGAGGCCTTTGTCCTGCAGTGGACGTAGTCAGGCTGATGATGATGATGATGATTCATAATTACATTTTAATTAGAGAATTTTTAGGCAACTGCGTTAGTTTGGCAAGTGCTACTTCACAGAAAAAGCGTATACGCTAAGGACAACCCACATGTGGTGCGTCATAGGTATTTTTTTATTGTATCTGTAAACGTCAATATTTGTGATAGTGAACCAACGTAGTACTGCCCATACGGACGTGATCGCCCGCTTATGTCCGTACTCGCGCTTGCTTGCTCTCTGTCCTGACAGCAGTAAATGAACCATGGAGCCAGATTTTGCTTTGTGTCTTCTGACGGCTAGGATAAAGTACCAGGTGCGTTTTGTGCTCATTATTGTCATTTGTTGCATATGGTCATCTGTTTGTTCAACCATTGTTGCCAAGGGCTGTCACCAAGAATGTGAGAATTAGCCATGAAAAGAAGGGCAAGATAGACACGAGTGCAGTGCTCTCGAAGTGTCAGGGCACAAACATAACGCAAACACGAGCGCCGGTTTTGAACGTAGTATGGGCCACAGAGCTCATGGCAGGACATAATGATTTCGAGGTGCAAGGAACTGCCTTGGGCGTGGGCCGCTATGTTGTGCGTTGCTTCCGCGGTACCATTGCTGCGCAACGAAAGAGAGCTCCTTGTTGACGCGTCATTGCTCTACTCGCGGAACATGTGAGCGCCATGCGGACACCGTGAACCATAGCCATGCTGACCATAATCAAGGATACGTGGCGACATGGATGAATATGTCGCAGAGAGTGCTCGCTCTTTTCATTGTTTAACCAGCCCCGTAGCTTCTACAGTGCTGCAAAACCAGCTTGTGAGATGTACTATAGACCTCGTGCAAAAGATGCTGTCATCTATCGGTTGCTGAGTGCATTTCTGCCGTCTTGAATGCCAAGCGGGCTGCGCATGTGCATACGTAGAGGGTATGTATCAACGAAGCGTATGAAGATACTTCTCAAGCTATCGCTTATTTAAAAATATCAGCATGATGTACCAAAGTTGGCCATTTGCACTTAATTCGTGAAGTATTTCCTTTAGTATAAAGTTCGCGGTGCACACAATTGTCCTCTATTTTGCACGTAATCGCAGCTTGAATAATGGCCCCGCTCATTTCTATTCTGTAGAGGTGGAATGCGATGGCTTCTTGCACATATGGAACAAATGGGCGACAACCTTAGTGAGGTGACAAAGGAGCTAGCTGACACAAGTACTCGCTTGTCGTGATGGTCAGACACAACCCGAAAGCCACTACTATTACGGGTCCCACAACAACCATTTATTCACGCACAGCTGTCCTCCTCGGCAGATCAGTGGCCGCTGACCCTAAGGTCACGGAGTCGATCCCAGCCGTGGCGGTCGCATTTCGGGGGAGGCGAAATAGTAGTTGCCCGTGTACTGTCCCATGTGAGTTCACGTTAAAGAACACCAGATAGTCAAAATTTCTGGACCCTTCCACAACAGAGTCTCTCATAATCATGTCCTGGTTTTGAAACATAAAATTCAACAGTTTTATATTATTAGTTAGTTACAATGATATCACGAAATACTACTACTTGGGACGCAGACAATTCTTACTGCTACATGTAACATTGAAGAAGACTCAAGCACTGACACTACGTTTACTGCAGGCCGAAACATATTCCACCCCGTATTTTCCAAATGAAGTTTACCTTCAGCGTGTAGTAAACAAAAATTAACACGCGGCATCATTCGAATCTGGCACATGCTACGGGCTGTCTCATTAATATGGCCGACACTGAAAAGATTGGCTTTACTGACAAATGACGGAGCGAAGCTTCCCCTATCAAAAGGAAGGAAAACTTATCCAGCTATCCGTTCAAATGGTTATCTCTGTCGTTTTTCTTATCAAGATCAACTACTTGCTGTCCAAAAGGTCCACAATACCACCGTAAGGCGCTGTCTGAAGGTACCGACGTGGACAAAGCCTACCTCGGTCTGAAAAGACCGGGCTTCAGAACCTTAATAATGTTTAATGAACGAATGAATGAATAAATGAATGAATGAATGAATGCCTAAAGTACTCGGTGTTGAACAAGGCAACTAAAATGCACACCAAAAGATGAATGAGACCGAAAATTATAATATATTCACAAGGTACACCATGATAGTCTGAGACGTACCGCTAGGCTAAAGGGTTAATCATGACAATGGAGAGCAGCACAGATCAGCACCAGGCGCAGAACATAATAGACAGATGACTGTGTAAAGTTCACCGACAGGTTGGCGCGGGCGTAGGGACCAGACAAACACATAAGGCATCTGCGGAGTCTCCTTCCAGTGCTTATGTTTGTCATTATTAGGTTCTGGTTTGTCATGTACGCTGCGTCATGCTCTTCTACGTTTGTCTTAGTTTATTTTTATCCGTCCTAGTTTCTTGTAGCACTGAATTTGTTGCTAAAAGTCGTGTTAAATGTGTTCGCGAAAAAATCACACCTGTTTGGGCGGGAACGGCACATCGTAGGTGTGTTCAGGACGACCGGTCAAGGGACCGCCATCTCCAGTGACGCCTCTACCGCCACCTCCCATGGCGGCGTAGGGGTGACCCCTGTGCTCACCGCCCGAAGGTGAGTCCACATCACCAGAGTACACCGATATGTGCGTGGTGGCGTACGGAGAAGGGAAGTAGAGGGGGTCGCCACGTGGGGCCTCGTAGACCTTCTTGCCGACGGACGTCATTGAAATAGAGTCGCCCTTCATATCCCCTCCACATGCACGTTCTGCAAAGTAGCAGTAGAAAAAGAGAGAAAGAGAGAAAAATATATGAATAGGCGCAAAGCCATCGAAGTCAATCAAGGCACGTTACCTGCTGGTTCCACTGTGTTAGGAAAAACAAGTTGCTCTCCAAAAGCAAAAAATAAACAAATTGCGAACCAAATCCTGAACAGGTGCTATCGAAGTGAAACATCGCAGTTTGAAGAAACAACTGTTCTGTTTCTCAGATCCATTGTATCTAATATTCTCAAAAAAAACTGTGCAGCTGAGAAACTGGGTAGCTCACAAAATATGTTCATGCTATAGTTGTTTTTAAAAGGAAATCTCACATTAGCCTGATGTTTGGCATAGCGTCATCAATTGTGTGTGAATGTAAACGCTATAAAAAAGAACGTGATTACAGCACTTAAAGTATTAGCGCAAAATTTATGGGTCATTTTGATTACCGCTTCATCAAAATTGAAAAAAAAGTCAACTGCTGATACATCATGCGATGGGTGTTTTTTGAAACATTATCATTTTCGTAACAGGTTCCTTATTTTCAAAAAAACAGACTCTCTAGTGCGTGCTAGGACTCAGCATTAACTTTGCGATGTCCTGAACACAAACGCATGGGTGCTCGATTTTGTTTTTTTGAAACGTAAGACGATTCCTTCTTTTCATATGATTCGGGAAGTTGTAAGCACTTCCGGAAATAATTGGTAGAGTTTTGTACCATGCTTCCTATGGAAGAACGTTTGGGTGAGTTAGGAGTCCATTGTTTTTCAGCAACTATAGCACACTAAACGAACACGATATAAGATTAGCACAAAACAAGCGCTATCTTGTGTTATCCCAACCATAACATGTCCACCTTAAATATGATCTTGTGAATTGCCACGAAAACAAAAAGAAAGGAGGCAAACTAACTGCAGATGGCACCAGCTAGCAAAAATGGTGCGACAAAACCTTCCGTGGCCTAACAGAGACTGTCCACTTGATCCTTTCTCTGATGGCAATTTTTTTCAGTCTGTTGAGCTCCGTCGAGCTTATGCTAGTTTGACATGAAACAACCTCATTACTAACTGGCCAGCGGTACTGGTAAATTATCCGTGTGATGATTGGCTTACATAACGTCATGTGATTCATGAGCAGACCTAGAACGGATTCACGAGTTTACCGGAAGCTTGAGCCGTGGCACTGTAGTCATGAGTTCTGGTACGGCGGTTGCACATCATGTACACTACGGCGCCGATGACCAGCACAACGACGAAGGCACAGATAATGGGCACCACGAGGGTCACACTCCGAGGAAACGCCGTGCTCTCTTCGGGGTGAAGAGTCATTGGTGGTATAGTGGCTGCACGGAGACAAAACGCAAGAAAAACTGGTTAACACTTCATCCTTGTGATCGGTGAAGTGCACGCTGAGAAGTTCCTGCAGACACGCGACATCGAAGGGGCAGCTGTGGGCAGAGTGGCAACGCCGACTAAATTTCAAGGCCGAAGGGCTGCCGCAGTGACGTCAGAGGTTGGGGGCCCAGTTTCCCAACTGAGCATGCTCAGTAAGACTTTTTTTTCCACATCTTTTATTCGGCCCAATCAAGCCGCAGCAGCTGCGACAGCGGGAGCGTTTGTTCTCCTAAAACGTGAATGAAACACAGGCTTTCCGCCGTGTTCGCGGCGTAACTGGGCCCCCACCCTCTGATGTCACTGCGGCAGCTTTTCGGCCTTGAAATTTAGTCAGCGTTGACTGTGGTGAGCATGCCGCGGGTGAGGGAGGTAGTGACATCTGCGTGCGTGACCTACTTGGTATCACTCCAACACCTGCGGCGAGGGGAACGCATTGCGGCACGTTCGTACGGATGAACGTACGTACGGCGTTACGCACGTGAGTCAAAGGGCTCCTTTACATATAATAAATCAACGTTCCATCATCAACGTAAATTTGGTCAGGCAGCCAAGCTGGTTTAGGTTAATCGCGTGGTACCTTGGGTGTTAAGCGTACAACGCTGCGTCTTCGTCGTTTCTGTTAACCGCCGAGTCCTTCATAAGCAGCTTCCTCCTCGGCAGTGCTGGTGGTGCAGACTGCCACACATCTACCCATTATGAATTAGGCGAAGTCTGTTCGTGTGAAACTGCAACCCACGTCGTTTCGCAATCCAATCGTACAAAAGTGCGCGAGTGCATTTAATGATTAGCTGGCGAGATCTTGTGATGTCATGAATCAGCCCCTATATTTGGAATATGTCGGTTTATACCAGATTTGTTAATGCTAGATCACGTGTCTGGCAGGCTCGGCCTGTGGCTTTTTAACGGACGCCTTCCATGAGCACCACTACCACCCTATGCCAAAACTACTACTATTCTTACTACTACAACTACCACTGTTGCTGCTGTAGCAGAAGCTATAAGCAAAGATGGTTTCGCTCTAAGAATTCATGTGTCCTTCTAAGCGAAAAGTAAAAGCAGACACTCCCAATCTTCAGAACCAACCTCCACCAGCTGTGAGCGTGGCGAAGACGAATTGCGCCTCGGTTGAGCCGGCGTCGTTGGAAGCGGACACGAGAAGGTGGTACCACGATCCCGGATGCAAGCCTCCCAGCACGTAGGAATCGGAGGCAACGGCATCGATGGTCTCCGGCACAGCAGTCCAACCGCGCTCTTCACGCAGCTTGTACTGCAAAGTGATGAAGCGGATAGGGCAGCCACCGTCCTTCCAGGAGCGCAGGTTCAGCTGCACGGCGCTGGAGTTGCTCGACAAAAGCTCGTTTTTCTCCGGCGCCAAGGGAGCTGCGGGAAGTGACGAAGTATATTAATGAGGAGATGCAAGATAAATAGATGGCAAGGTGAAGGTTAACATCAGTACCAGCAAAACTGGCTCGCTATCCTAGACTGAGGAACCGGAGGATTGACATATATAGAATAGAAAGAAAGCAAAAAGTGTAAAGCACATTATACTGAATATGCATGTATGTGAATACGTAGGGACACAAGAAGACAAAGACAGCGTAGTTACGCATTTGTAATAAGTTTCATGAATAATCAACTGGTTCAATTATCTATACGTTAAAGGGAATGGGTGCATGTATTGTCCGAGTTTCATTATAGTTAATCACAAAGGGGAAAAAAGGTGCATTTTCTTCTCCTCTTCGCCTTATTAAAAAAAGACATGTAGACATCGTGCAAACCACCGTGATAAGGATGCAAAGAAATAGATTCGATTGAATTTCTCGGAACAGTGGTTTTATAAAATAATAGAGAAATATTCAGCAGATCCCACGTACTTGGAAATCAACTTTATGCGAAGCATGCGGAGGAAAGGTGACCATGTTGCAACTTTTGTTTTCTGAACGACACGCCATAAAATCACGCTAAATATAAACTATTTCACACACAGACATGTGTTGAAGAGTTGCAGATGTTTATACAACCAGTCCTCCACTTGCACATTGATGTCAGCTGGAAATGTGTTATAGCAACACCAGAAGCTGAGATGAAGCGCTGATGCTCGCGGACATGCTGGCCTTTGACACTGCTATTTAAATCAGTTTCGGCACATGAAACTTCACCCCAATTAGCGTTTACCTGACGTGACGGCTGTATGAAAGCAGTACTAATGTAATGTTTATATAATTGGGTAGGCAGCACTGCAACCACTATTGTTGTTTCATGAAGATTAGCGTCTATTTGAAGAGTAGTTTCGAGACCTGGCGAAGCTTTTTGGTAGAATGCGTGACTGCCACGCAGAATGCTTGGGTTTGATTGCTGCAGGGACCATGAAATTTATTATTTGCATTCGTCGGGTGGCCAACGCTGCCAATGTCAGGTTTTTATTAACACTGACATTCATTCTATGCCTTCGGTAGGTCGGCGCTACTGATGTCGGGTATAGCTTAACGCTCGCGCGTTAAAGTTGCACATGTGTGTTTTCGTCGCACTTGGGAAGATAATAAGTGTCAATAACCTGTGGCACATACCCGCTTACCAGCAGCACATACCCGCCCCTTAGTATGTGCCATGGTCTGACAGGAAGTGTTTCACGGTGTACGCGACGGGATTGTGACATTATTCATGTCTTGACCAGCGCGTCATATTCGTCAAACCATCTTACCCTCACATGCTGATTTTTGTTCACGCCAAGTTAAGGGGGTGACCACGAGCACATCCAAGCGTAAGCGGATAGATAGATAGATAGATAGATAGATAGATAGATAGATAGATAGATAGATAGATAGACACGCTTGAAGTCACCAAAGTTTGCTAAGAAATGCTTCCCATTTAAAATTCTGTGAATTTGATGTAAAATGTGCAAGGTCGTGAGCACTGCATGGTGTGTTATTCACACATACTCACCTGCTCGTAGATGCGGTATGTGGTACTGCGCTGCAGAATGCTCGTAATTGACCCAATTGATAAAATTATCTATTGTTTGTCGAGGGCGAGAGCCAACGGAAGGGCACTAACGTGCTTATCATCCAGCTTTACAATCACCCCAGGTTCAGTGGTTTCTATAATGAGCTGTGTTCTGCCGGTGGACAAAGTGACTCAAATAATAAATTCGTATGTTTGTACATAACATAGCGCTCAACTTGGCAAGTGGGTCTTCAATAATAACGAATGGGATTGCGGAGCGCCAAATACGAGATTAAGAGGAAGGAGCAGACACGAATTTGTTATGAATACCTTTGCATGATTGCATTCCATGGGATCGGACTCGGCATACACACCGTCTTGGTCATCCAAGACTGATTGAGGCGCTTCAACGTTTTTTGTCTTTCATGGGGACATCGGTGACATCGAATCTTTTATGTGGCGGTGCCCGCATTTTGAAAGGGAGAGGGCAGCGATGGTGTGCGGCTTGCAAAAAGGTTGTCACAGGCACGGGACACTTGAAGATTTCCTTTTTCCTGAAAGGCCCATAGCAACGGTAAGGAGCGTGCAACGCATTCTTGGTGCTTTCTTTCAGCGAGACCCTGTGCTGTGTGACGTTTGTTGATAGACCATTACAATTGAGAAGATGCTCAAGTAGACCAAGTGGCGGCCATTTAGGTAAAGCTAACTTCATCTGTTGCGACAACACAGCCATCACCACCACCACCACCACCACCAATACGCAGCTCATTCTGGAAATCACTGAGCCTCAAGAAATTGCAAAAGTGTGTAAGAAGTGCGTTAGTGTCCCTTTGCTCTCAATATCAGAAAATCAATTTTACCGGTGGTGGTTTTGTTTACTTTGTGACTGTTGTCATTTTTGTTCACTGCTCATGCGTTATTAATCCATAATGTGTCTGTACATAAACTGCTTCAGTGGTACCCTATATTTAGCTGAAAGTTCTGGCTGGGTTAATCTCACTCTGCTTCACGCCTCTATTTTTTTGTTGTGCAACCATGCTCAAGTATACCAACTATTGCTTCCCCAAATCAACTGCAATACTTACCATGAAATTTTTTTCTCTTGTTTTTTGTCACTTATGATGTTGATGTTGCTAATACTTTGTTCACTGTGCTTTGTTTGCCCTCATGACCATGCATATAGAAAAATAATGTTTTCTGAACACAAAACGCAACAGATCCCTCCAAACATGCACAATTAGTATGAACAGCTGGACAACACAGACTGTTGAAATGATTGGGCTTTGACAGTCATGCCTGTAGATGCTGTAAGCTTGTGCCCTGGCTTCCCAAAGTGTGAAGGAAAGTTCCATTATTTTTAATGCATTATTTTTCGTCATGTCATACCTCTGTTATCCTGTGCATTGCAATCACTCCTTTTGTTAACAGTGACAACGAATGTTACAAAGGTACTGAAGGCTTTCTATATAGGGGACACAATGAAGACAGATTTTTGTTGTTGTTGTCGTTGTTGTTGTACTTGCCCATAATTGTGCTTTTAGGTAGCAGCAACAGTGAAAACTATCATGCTGTGATCACATAGGTTGCTTTGAACAACGACATTAAAAAATGTGTGAGTTTTCATACCGTAGTTCATGCATCATCGTCAAAGCTTGGTCTCCCATATGACCGCCAGCTGCGCATGAAGTCAGTGCCGCATCAATAGTCTTACAAACTAAATGTATAGGCAAACATAAATTTGAAAGTGGCCGTTTGCGCCTGCAGGTGCATTGCAATACGGTCTCTACAGGCTGCGAAAACTGATACATCTTAAATGTATCCTAAGAGTTGCCCTTAATCACAGTGAACCCTACAGAGACGTAAAAATAAACACAGTCCATTTGAAATATGGCCTCGAAACTCTGTGCGTATAACATCGAGGAGTCAGCTTAACGAATCCTCATCATGGCGTGAAACTTCCAAGCAGATAGCGTTACCCAAATGTGGAACGGAGTTTCGAAATTGTCAAATCAGGTGCACCTTGTAAAAGGGAAGAAAAAAAAACTTGATTGCGTTAACTGAGACCTAGAAGCAACCAGAACTGCTTCCATAATCTTGTTTCGCGGCCTTAAAAAGCAGAAATAAAGCACGAGTGGTTGAATATAAAGCAAAGCTAATCAACATCGTACGTAGAATGTAGCAACCTTTCACCGCTATTTTGTGCACTCAATGCAATGAGCTCCCGCCCGTTCGAATGAGCGCTAGTGAAATTTCAAAGTACATTTTGGCCTGCTTCTGAGCAGATGTGCCACATTTACGGGTGGCGCAATTGTGAGCTTTTGAGGCATCGTTGACGTCTGAGCAAGTGCTTTGGAGTTGCCAGCGCCACTTGAGCAATATTTAATGTCAGAAAATGGTACGAACGATATCTCTGTGCCATTAGTCTGCCGTTTTTTTTGGGCGATTCTCCTTATGGCGTCACCCGTTCGTCTCCTGTTATCTTTTATAACCACCGGTGGCACATATCCTAAATAGTGGTCCTTAGAATGTCCGCTGGATGGCGGTACCTGGTTATGATGAACAAATGATGAAAAAGATGGGAGATGGCGGTACTTGAAGTGCTCACTAGATAGACGGACAGACGGACGGGCATACAGATGGACGGACGGACTGATGGACGCATGGGCACACAGACAGACAGACAGGTCGACGGACGGATGGATGGACGGATGAACGGACGGATGGATAAACGGACGGACGGACGGACGGATGCATGGATGGAGAGACAGAGGGACGGCCGCATGAACAGACGCATGGACGGACAAACAGACGCACCGACGATCACACGAATAGACAGACGTGCGGACGGACGCACGGACAGACGCATGGACGAACGGAAGCAAGAACGAATGGACGTACGAACTGAAGAACGCTTCGCCCCACCATTCATCATTCACTTTATGGATATGCTGGAAATTTTTCTCAGTTTTGTTTTTGTTTTACTATTTTTGACACCGATCTGAATGAAGCCAGCTGTTCCGTTCTGTTGAAAATCACAATTGATCCCAACGCTTCCACGCCGCTTCGACTGAACGCTTCAATGGCGTGATTAATCGAGACAACTTGATTGTACATTTCTTTCATCGTGATTCGGAAGTATTAACTTTGAAGGGACGCTAAAGAGACAAAATGACTAGGTTTGGATTGACAAGCTGTACTCTGAGAACACTAGTAACATATGGTTTTACATAGTAAGCTAATTATGAGCTGGAAAAATTATAGTAGAACTTTCGTATTTAAATTTTGCACCAAAGTGTAAATGCGTGATATAAGAAAGTTCAATATGTATTTCAGGTATTTTCGCGGCGTTAGCTCGAAAATATTTTCTGTACCTTCATATTCTAAGTCTGTGGCACGCACAGAATTACATTGTTTTCATCTTTATCGAATGGAAGTTATAAAGGGCCGAGTAACCGTCTTCGAAACTTCTGACGTCACGGAATTTCGGGCAAAAATCTCAAGAAGGCGCCGCCACCCTCCTTTTCTTTTCACGCGTTTTCTCGGTCACTAAGCGTCGTGTCGGGGTAAGAGTGGTGTTTTCGGGATTGTGAAATTGTATTTGTCAAATACGCGAAAAATTGCTTTGCTCTCCAGTGTCCATTAAGGCCTCTCTTAATGTAATAAAAATCGGATACGGTAATGTTACGTTGTATTGTACGTCTTTATGAATGAGGCGCGAAAGACCTGCCACTTTAATTTATTCAAACTTGGCACCTCGTACCATAGAAGGGGTAAAGCCGCTTAAACATAAGTTTTCTTGCAGATACTGCGTTATGTTCCCTCAGCGCATGTTCTTACCGCGGCGCTGAACATTGGGCTGCCTACTAAGGTCTTCGAGGATTTTCTGTTGTCTTATTTTATGTGTTTATGCACGTGCACATTACACGTACGTCTTGGTTTAAAGCCTCTGCCAATACTTGATATACTTCGATTCATTTCAGGAAAGCTCCGCCGCGGTGGTCTAGTGGCTAAGGTACTCGGCTGCTGACCCGCAGGTCGCGGGTTCGGTTCCCGGCTGCGGCGGCTGCATTTCCGATGGAGGCGGAAATGTTGTAGGCCCGTGTACTCAGATTTGGGGGCACGTTAAAGAACCCCAGGTGGTCGAAATTTCCGGAGCCCTCCACTACGGCGTCTCTCATAATCAAATGGTGGTTTTGGGACGTTAAACCCCACAAATCAATCAATCATTTCAGGAAATATTAAGCATGCCACTTAGTTCTGGACAAAATGATTATGGCGACAAATCTTGTTCTGAGATTGTTCCTAAATTGGTGTGGCGAAACACTTAGAAAGTTTTTGAAAGAACGCTGCAATAGGCCAAAGCTGACTCTAACGGTATATTGTCACGTGATCGTGAGGTTGACGAAGGCAAGAGACTGTATGTTCAAGATGAAACTCTTTACTTGGCTGAACTTCTGGAAATGGAAAGTCATATTTCAGTGATGTAGCGATCCGCATGGCCAGCGCCAGCAAGAATAGATCAGGAGAGAAAGAAGACGAGGCCAGACTGGAATTGCTCAATAAAACGATGCATTTTTCATTACATTGTCACTGTTTCGATTTATTTCGGCAAAGCATACTAGCACCACCTCTTCAAAGACTGGCTAGCAATTATCACAACCTGATCTTCTTTCATTTCGAGCTTTTACACTGGGTTTCAGCCACAGGGGTGTTTTATTCGCCGTTCAAGAATACATCACTGTGACTAAACAATTTTCTTGCTAAACTGCGGTCTCACAATTTTTCTTTATTTTTTTCTGCGAATTTGCAATTGGCATTTCAGATCAAAAGTTTATTACATAAGATTTGTAGGAATGACGCAATGCTGAAAGTATCGGGCAAATTCACCCTATAATTGTCCAATCCCCTCCTTTGGGTATGAGCCATTTGCACAGGAAAACAACAACAACAAACCCATGCAGTCGTGTTGTCTGCACGAAAACTTTACAATGGCGTAGTCGAGGCCAGGAGCCTGCAAATGAAGATCAAGTGCGACTTCACTCGTCGTCAAGAGCGACCCCTCATCGTGGGCTTCCAAGCAGAGGGCCAGAGATACGTGGAGTGGCAGGTAGCCGCTACAACTCTGAGCCTTCTGGAGACGATCGCCCATATCGCTCGAGCTACTGTGGATGACATCGTCGCTCAAGGTAGCGCGTCTGTGAACACAGCCCTTGACGATTTGGCGTCTCATTTGGTAACAGCTCCCCCGGCACGTACTTTTCGAACACCAAGAAGCCTCGCTAATACTAGCAGTGAAGGTGCCCTTAACGCTATACTTGAAGTACAGAAGCTATATAGGGCACAACAGCAGCAGTTTTTAGAACTTCTTGTGTCAGTTGCAAATGTAAGAGACAAGAAAGAATTTCCTGTTCGACCGGACATGTTTGACGGTAGTTCAAGCGCTGATGCGTGGCTCGATTTCGATGAATTTGCATGTACCAGAAACCAGTGGAGGAGCCATGAAGACCACGTACGTAATATGAAGCCTTTCTTCTGCGGGAATGCGCAGAAGTGGTTTGAATTACAAATACCTTCACATGAAAACATTTCTTGGGCCGCATGAAGGAAAAGCTTTGCAAGTGCTTTGAAGACAAACCATATAGAGCTTTGGGATAATGCCATTGCTTACAGACAGAGATGCACAAATATCAAGAAATACGTTCTCAAAAAGGGGCGCTTACTTCCTACTGCTGACCCATCATTGGCGTACTCCTCTCTAATCGCTCTGGTGATACGTGGCATGACAAATACTATCAAAGACAGATGTCCGTGAGATCAATCGCCTCTACGGACTAGCTACTCTCAGCACTGAAATATGTCACAGCACCTGAATACAAGACACCTGATGAAGAGAATAAAGTCGGCAGAGATAATTGCTATGGCAAGAACACCCCACAGCTAAAGAAACTTACACTGTCGAAGAAGCAGTCATTCTGATGAAGACAGGAATTCTGGGTGTCCAGATGCTAGTGAATAGTCGCAAATTGTTAGTTTTGATTGACAATGGTGCCTCTGTTAGTTCAATTAACGAGAACCTAGTAAACGCTTGAGCGATTGTACTTGGGAAAACCATTCGTGTGTGCAGCTATGATGGTTCTTGTCGAGAGTATCACAGATGAGTGCAAGTATGTCTGGAGTATGAAAACGAGAAGCTCAGAGTTAAAGCGCATGTAGTGCCCGATGTCAATTTCGACTTTCTTACATCAAGACCTGATACGACAAGCATGAAGATTAACAAAATTTGGTATGACGAAGTTACCATCGGAAGGGAGTGCGATAAAGCAAATATCGCCCACATGGCTTACCGTAGGCCGGCTACCAGGGAATATGTACCATTGGCGTTTCCCGAGCTTTTGTGAGTTGGTGCATACCCAGATGCCACAAGAGCCATTAAGGTACCGTTTTTATTCCTAGGCAACACCATTGTAAAGAAAAAAAACCCATAAAATCTCAGTCATTACAAGAAAGTCTGGTTAAAAAATGAGCTCCACTCATTGTTAGAGGCGGGAATCATCAGGCCTTCAACCTCATCTCTTTCTTCACCTATTACAATTATTCTGAAAGAAGATGGTTCATGTCGCCAGTGTACAGATTATGAGCTCAATAATAAACAAAGCGATCTTTTTTCATACCCAATGCCACAAATTGATGAGATCATTGAAGAAACCGGAGGATGTCAGTGTTTTTCCGCATTGACCTATGCAAAAGTTAAAAGGAGGTGCAAAAATATACCGCATTCGTCACCCCATTCGACGTCAACGAATAAAACAGACTACCCTTTGATGGAAGAACTCTGGATCATGGTTCCGAAAGATGACGATTGACATACTTAGGGACTTCACCACAATATTCTGTAACGTATACGTGTACGACAATATCATATACACGCAAACGTAAGAAGATTACGCGGAGCAGCTATAAAAGGTCTTCGAAGCACTCAGCACCACTAGACTTTAGATCAACATAAAAAAGGGCGAGTTCTTCTGCAGAAAAGTAGTGTTCCTGGGAAGAGTTTTTGAAGGGCGAACCAAAGGCGCTAAAGAGGAGAGCGTCCAGCGCATTAAGAAGCTTACAAAACCTCATGACATACACTCCTTAAAAGTGTTTCTTGGACTCACCAGCAGTTTTCGTGCATTTATAGAGGACTATGATATAAAAACAAAATGTTTGACCGCATTCATTCAGAAAGGCGTTTCATTCGTCTGGTTCGACGAATGCCAAGAGAGCTACCTGGAACTTGTTCGAGCCGTTTCATTTTACCCTGTACTAGCCCTGCTCAACTTCGATCTTCCGTTTGAAGTATATACAGATGCATTTCACTACGCTGCAGGCGCCATCTTGTATCAGCGCTATGAAATTGAGCAATCGGGAAGAGAGCTTAAGGTCACCGACTACTATTCCAGCACGTTCACGACGATGCAGGAGAATTACACGACAACAGAAAAGCAAGCTTTAGCGGTCGTAATGGCTTTTAGATACTTCAGAAGTTACCTAAAAGGCAAACATTTTTACCTGTTTGCTGACAGCCCCGCCGCGGTGGTCTAGTGGCTAAGGTACTCGGCTGCTGACCCGCAGGTCGCGGGTTTGATTCCCAGCTGCGGCGGCTGCATTTCCGATGGAGGCGGAAATGTTGTAGGCCCGTGTACTCAGATTTGGGTGCACGTTAAAGAACCCCAGGTGGTCAAAATTTCCGGAGTCCTCCACTACGGCGTCTCTCATAATCAAATGGTGGTTTTGGGACGTTGAACCCCACAAATCAATCCAATTAATCAACCTGTTTGCTGACAACCAGGCGTTGACCTATTTATTGAAACTTGCACAGCCAAAGGGAAGAATAGCTCGATGTGTCAGTGAGATCCGGCAATTCAGTTTTGACGTATTGCATAGACCAGACGAGAAGCCCCAGGACGCTGATGCCTTGTCCCGTCTTCACGTACCACAAGAAATTCCGGACGGAAGCATCATCTTGCTTAAACTATGGGATGGCACGCAAGACATAAAACTGCACAATGGGAAGATGTATGTCCCTGAAACAAAAGTGCCTCAAGGGCTGAAATTATATCACAGCAGTCCCCATTCAAGAGGGAATGACGGATTTTGGAGGACATACCACAAACTTACTCAGAAATTTACATGGCAAAATAGGAAAGCAGGTGTTGCCCATTATGTGAAGACGTGCCATGAGTGCCAAATGCCAAGTCAAAATACAAGGCTCGGGGAAATAGAATGGTGTTACCAGAATATTCGATTGCGCCATTCGATGTAGTTCACTTTGATTCCGCTGAAGTTGCAAAAAAGAGTGAAGGCGTCTAAAGAACCCAAGCCTTCCTGTTTGCAGTGGAAGAGTGAACGCGCTTCGTGACCGAAATTCTGGAAGAAAAGACGCAAATTGCGTGACAGCACTGTTGTAGAGAGAACTTTTCTAACACACCACGGTCATCGTTGCCGACAATGGGCCAGCGTTTAAGAGTCATAAGCTACGTAACAGGGCCCACAAAATCTACATCGTGCTTTGATACCCAGCGCCTTATCATCCAGAGGCTAATTCTCTTTCTGAATGCATGATTATAGACTTAAAATTGTATTAAAAGTTATACCCGGAATTCAAGGGAGGCTTGAAGAGTGCTTTGGAGGCAGCCATACATCATCATAACAGGTGCTACACCACTGGCATCGGGTGCAGCCCGCCATTCGTTGCATTTGGTACTGTTCCTTGGTTGCCAGTGGACGAAGATCTGAGCTTAGTTGGAAGGATCACACTGATAGAACACCTCAAGACCCAACTACAACAGCACAAACACAGAAGTACGATGAAAATGCACTTTGATCGTCGCCACAGCACGATGATGTCAGAGATCAACCATGGTTTCATGATACTAGTTAAAAAACGACTGGACTCAGAAGCCGCGTTGACCAGTTCATATTTTATTCTTAAAAGGGCCAAGCAGCAAAGACTTCTTAAGACGTTGTATTGTACTGGGTCAAGTGGAAGAACAGAGGAAGCCTCATCGGAAATGTGGTGCCATATTACCAGCGTGGGGGAATGACAGCCGGCCGGGAGAGTGTAGCAATCCACATAGCTAGCGCAAGCAAGAAGATATCAGGAGAGAAAGAAGACGAGGCTAGAGAGGAATGGCTCAATAAACGGAAGTAAATGCAGAGAGTTTACCTAGATCAAAGTTCAGTTTGCTACGCCACGTCGCATTTCGACTGTGAGGCTGGACTGTGAAGAAGCTGCCCGGGCTCAGGATCGGGCGGCAGTATCCTTATTGTTCTTTGAGAGTTCTTTATTTTCCGGTAACTGTATTCGTCTTTCTCAGCTGAAGCGAGTCATTCCATTTTGATGTCATTTTCTTCCCCCGGCCAAGGGCACTCCCCTTGGTTAGCTTCCACTCCCGCCAAGGATTGGCCGATAGACTATTTGTTACGCAGTGGAGCGAGAAGTGTCCCCTGTGGCGCTGGTACCTACAGATGGGGGCAGTATTCCGATCAAGAACCCAAAGGCGATTCAAGTGGAGCTTCGAAAAGCCACTTCGCATCCCCAGGAGATCACTGAGGTCCGCCAGTTTGGTCGCGGAGGCATCCTGTGCTGTTCCGCAGATCAGGAATGCATTCGTGAGCTCCTGCAATGTTCCGAATTCGCAGCGCATCCGGTAAGCCCATTTATTCCGGCACACCTCGCATGCTCGAAAGGATTAGTCCGCGGTGTAGACACAAGCCTGACACCTGCAGAAGTGCTCGATTTGTTTTCGGTGGCGGGTGTAATTTCAGTGTACAGGTGCACCCGTACAATTGACAACATAAAATCACCAACGGAATCGGTGATAGCGACCTTTTTAGGAACAGTCCGACCTTCCGAAATTAAGGCATGGCCACTCATCTATAAGGTAGAGCCACTTTCCCCCAAACCCCTGCAGTGTTTGAAATGTTGGCGATATGGACATAGCGTCAGAGGGTGCCGATCAATTCTTAGATGCCGTCTGTGTGGTGAAAATCATGACAGCCGCGAGTGCAGCTCTGAGAAAGAGACGTGCTGCTTATGTAATGGAGCGCACCCTGCAGACTCCGCAGACTGTGCAGCAAAAGAAAGGGAGCTTGCCATATTGGATATTGTAGAACGCAAGAGGTGCTCTCGAAGAGAAGCCGTTGCAGAAATGCAGGAGAGATCCAAAGGATATGCCAGTGTTGCAGCACGTAATACCACCGCCATGGATGCATCTCTCGCAACATCTATCGCAGAGGCCGTAGAGAAGGCTATGGAAAAGGCAATGGAACGCCTCGCAAACAACCTTTTTGAAAGCTTGGCACAAGTGGTTTCCAATCAACTATCTCAAATTCTAGGTGTAGCATCTACGAACGATTGGGCTCCTCAGACATCATTGGTATCGCAGCGTACGGAAATAGAAAGTGCGACAACACGTCAGCGAGCGGTTTCTCCTGAGGCAGGGACTTCCAAAACAACGGAAGACGGTGATCTTACGGATGATTCGGAAGCATGTGCAGATATGGATATGGACTCTCATAAGGCTCTGAAGCGAACCCGATCTCCCCAATCAAAAAACTCTTCGCATAATTCGAAATCTAAAAAATATCTATCCAAAAAAGAATTCTTTGAGAACATGTCTAAGAAAGACTTTTTGCGAAAGGACATTTTGGACCAAGCAGTTTCTGCGACGGTTCTGTCGTCAAAATAGGTTCACTAACCACATTACAGTGGAATTGCAGATCTATATTTTCCGCAGCCACAGACCTATCATACCTTTCTTCACAACTTTCCCCGGATATTATATCACTGCAAGAAACCTGGCTTTCAACCAGCCAGAAGTTTCACCTAAAAAATTATCGGATATTTCGATTGGATCGACCTAGCAGAGGTGGTGGGCTTGCTGTCTTGATAGCAAATAAGTTTAGTCACAAAGCTACGATCTCTTATCGTTGTGTGACTCCAAATTGTGAAATTTTGATAGCAGACATAATATTACCAGACGCTTCTCCCTTGTCGTTTGTAAATGCGTATTCCCAGCCGGGGTGCAAGACACACGTAGTCTAGACGATATGTTCTCTGCCTGCAGAAAGGATATATTAATCACTGGAGACTTCAATTCACATCATGTGGCCTGGGGTTTTAAAACAGATTTAAGCGGAAAACGATTGTGGGAATGGGCTATTGACAAGAATTTATCTTGTTTAAATTCGCAATCTGCTACTTTTGTCCGAGGTCTCTCTAAATCTGTAATTGACTTGACATTTTCAAGCTCCTCTCTAAATATATGTTCGTGGCAAACTTTAGACTGTGCTACTAACAGTGACCACTTGCCTATTAGTTTTGTACTGAACTTTCCAAGAATACATGTCGCCGAAAAGGCCCGCTCATTCCTCAACTATAAAAAATTAGAAAAAGACTTGAGGGCTACTTTTGATCACCGCAAGGACATACAAGGTGACATTAGGGCTATGAGTCTGTGTGCAGTGTTAAAAAGATCAGTAAAAGACGCAACGTTTAAATTAGACTCGGCCACAAGAGGTTCTTTTAGTCCATGGTGGACTGAAGAGTGCACGAGGAGCTATAGAAAACGGAAAGCTGCATGGAAACAACTGCTGGTCAACCAATGTCCAAAAAATTGGTGTGATTATAAATTCGCAGCAGCAGACTTCAAACGCACAGTAAGTACAGCAAAAGATGGTTACAATATGAAACGACATGAGTATCTTTCTAGGGCTAAAAACAAAAAAGCGCTCTTCAGATTTTTAAGATCTCAAAAGATGTTACCACCCGCTGAAAATATTGACTCTTCTGTTCTTTCCCCCCGTGAGCTCTCTGATTTAGTAGAAAATATTGCGAAAGGGCTCCAAGATAGATTTATGTCAACTCTACCACTGCACATTGTGAACCCAATGGCAGGCGAGGATTTCGAGGAGGTTACTTTAGATGAGCTGGCAGAGATAATAAGGCACTTATCTCCTTCGGCACCTGGACCAGACGGGGTAACAAATTCAATGATAAAAGTAATATTCGAGATTTGTCCAACTGAAGTACTTAATCTGGTGAATTTTTCTTTGACAAAAGCTTGGATACCTGCGGAATGGAAGCTGTCTAAAGTTATTCCACTTCTTAAAAAGCAGGAAAAAGGATTCGCCTTGGACAATGTAAGGCCGATATCAATCACGTCAAATCTGGTTAAGCTAATTGAAAGAGTTTTGAATGCCCGGGTAATGAAATATATTAATAATAACGCAATATTAAACCCCAGTCAAATTGGTTTTAGATCCGGTTGCTCAATATGGTGTGCGCATGTTGATTTAGAGAGCCGAATACAACTGGCTCGGCGTCGGCGCCAATACTGTGCTTTAGTTACTTTAGATTTGGCTAAAGCGTACGATAGGGTTGAGCATTCAATTTTATTAAAACAGATGGCATATCACCACTTTCCCAACTACATCACTGCGTGGGTGTCGGAGTTTTTAAGAGGGAGAGAATATTACTGCTTTAAAGATGGGTACTCATCAAATAGATATAAGCAGACACGTGGCGTACCACAGGGGGCTGTCCTGTCGCCAGTTTTATTTAACATTTTCTTAAGCTCCATTCCATCAACTAAGGATATTCAGTTATATGTGTACGCGGACGATATTGCTTTCTTCGCAAGTAATACCGACCTTCAATCATTATACGAGAGTCTACAGAATTATCTCAATATGATAGAAAGATGGCTTAAAAATATTCATATGACCCTGAACGTAAAGAAAAGTGTGCTCCTTGCATTCTCTTTTCTGCAGCCTATCAACATCTCGTTAATGTACAGTAATGAGCTCATTCCGCAGGCGAATTCCCTTAAATATTTGGGCATCATATATAATGACACACTAAATTGGAGAAGTCACATTGATGATGTGTACTCCAAGGCAACACGGGCCATGGGGTGGCTACGGAAGCTTGCAAACCGTAAAGCGGGTTTAAGAAGAGATGTGCTAATAATGATATATAAACTTTATGTGTGGCCCATCATGGAATTCGGATGTGTACTATTTTCTGGCAGCGCAGCCTATAAAATGAGACCCCTGATACTCCTGGAAAGAGAAGCGTTGCGTTTGTGTCTGGGTCTACCAAAGTTTGTTGCAAATAACGTGTTGTATATGGAAGCTCGCCTACCTTCTCTGCTGAATAGGTTTAAGATTCTTACTGTGCAAGCATTCTTAAAGATATACAGTTCACACCAAAGACTCTCATTTTATGCTTTCATTCAAGAACCGTCTTTATTTTTCGAAACCCATTGGTCGCGACTACACACCCCGCAAATAGTATTTGCACAAGCGCTACTAAAGCAACTGAATGTAAAAATTAGACATATTGGTCCAATACACAACCCAAAGTCAATGCTTAGCATACAATTCGATGATATATTTCCTCATAACGCGAAACAATTGGCATATAGGTATTTAAATGACCAGTTAGCAGATTATCTAGCCCACCTAGAGATAAGCAATATCATAGCGACTGATGCATCTGTGTCAAAAGAAAAGGCTGGGGTTGGCATCTTCTCTCCTTCTTTGGACTGGTCTTTTTCGATTCGACTCCCAGATTATACCCCGGTGTTCATGGCAGAATTATTGGCCATTGTTCTTGCCCTACGCAAATTACCCTCAAGCGAATCATTAGCACTTATCATTACAGATTCGTTATCAGTTTGTAATGCACTTTCTACGGCAGTAAATTCAGAGCTGATGAATACGTTTCGGCATTTAGTACCGAAAAACGTAAAAAAACTGCATTTGCTATGGGTACCAGGTCACCGCGGATTATATTTGAACGAAATGGCGGACTCTTTAGCAGCAGTATCCCTGGGTGGGCCCACCATCCCAGTTTTGCCAGATACGGCTTACGTAACCGCGCTAAGGTTCCGAAATGCTTGCCTGCAATGGGGAAAAGGTAATTTGGATAAATTTAAAGATTTCGAGCATTTGAGCTATTGCTGGAATAAACAGTGGTGTGTATCTCGCCAGTTAGAGGTCACTTATACCAGATTGCGCTGTGCAGTTCCACAACTAAATTATTACCTTAATAAAGCTCAGCTCAAGGCGTCACCGCTATGCATTTGGTGCAACGAAATTGAAACAATTGAACATTTCTTTTTATTCTGTCATCGTTATTCTTATCAGAGAAAAAGATTTTTAGTAACCCCATTACAAAAGCTCGGAATACAAGTAAATTTACCAGTAATTTTATCACTTGGCGGAACTTCATTTGGTTACTGCCACAGGGATGTATGCTCCGCTGTGTTTGATTACATCAACGCAACTAAAAGATTACCATGCTAGTGAACCACTACCTTTTCAGATCTTTAGTTTATGATTCGTAGTTATGTCTTTCAAAAACAAAAGATGGTTTGACCGCTTGCTCAGCACACATTTTTGTTTTTTGGTATGTTATTTTAAGCTACTTTTTCAGATTGGCTTCATTTTCAGTTTAGTTTCATTTAAGTATCTTGCCGCCCGGTTTTTGGCCCATCCCCCTTTGTGGGTAAGCGCCATCCATCAAAGGGCATCAGCATCAGCATCAGCATCAGCAACTGATGCAGTCGTATTGTCAGCACGAAAACTTTACAAGTGATATATACACATTGACACCGATGGCGGTGCAAAGAGCGTCAGCCGTCGATCGTCGATCGACTGACAAGCGGTGATGAGTGTCAGCATTTATGCATGTGCCGTCAAATATTCTAGCGTTATGGCTAGCAGCTACGTAAAAAAAAACAGAATAATCAGTTTAATTCTCGTGTCTTGCGCGCAATCATAAAATGATCCTACTACAAAATTGAAGCTTCTCGATCACTGCAGGTGCAGTGTGCGCTGAGCATTCCTTACAGTCTTTGTAGGAGACAACCGAATACAGAAGTGAAATGAGAAACATGCGTGGCAATATTTAACATTGTTAGTCATTTCACGCAGAATGTGCGAAGAAGCTTTGAAAGCTGTTTATGTGCTTTGTAAATATTTGCAGTAGCATAGCTTTTCTGAAAGACCGGCCCGAAAGACACACTGCTTTCCGGTTTTGAACATGTCTGCATGAGTGCATCCCCTTCATCATCATCATTATCATCATCATCATCGTCCACCTGGCTACCCCCACGGCAAGCAAAATCCTCTCCCATGTTCCACCGATCAGCCTTGTCCTGCGCTTGCTGCGGCCACGCTGTACCACAAGCTTCTTAATCTCATCTGCCCGCACAAGTTTCTCCAAGTCGTACATTTGCCTTCTCTTGGAATTAAATCAGATATCAATAATAATCACCAAGTGGCTCTGCTGACTACGTTCCACGTGCCAGTCCATGTCTATTTTTTCTTGACTTGAGCTATGATATGCTAAACTTCCCAGTGTTTACTTACTTACTCTCGGCGTCTCTTTAGGTTTCACTTATCAGTTTCCTTTTCATTGCTGACTACATCATCCTCAATTTAAGGTAAACCCTGTTTGTAAGCTTCCGCGTTACTGCTTCGCAGATAAGTACCGGCAAGACGCAGCTGTTAAATACCTTGCCCTTGAGGGATAGAGGTAGACTACCATTCATGAATTGAGAATGGCTCCCGAATGTGCTCAATTCTATCCTTATTCTTCCAGTTATCTCATGCTCATGGTTTGGATCCGCGGTTACTATCTGTCCTAAGAAGACAGTACTCTTTAAAATTTCCAGTGTGTTGCCACATATCGCAAAGCGCCGTTCTCTGCTGAAGCTGTTGAACAATACTTTAGTTTCGTGTATATTTATCTCTTAATCTTTAAACCTACTCTTTAGTTTTCCGGCTTCAGTCCAGTAATCATGAACTATGATTCGCCCTCTGAGTTATTCATAAAAGCAATGTCACCTAATCTCAAGGTACTAAGGTACCCTCAAGCAATTCCTAATCCTAGATTTGCTGAATTTAGGGTGAATGAAATGTCCTGTAAACATGCGGTAAATAGCAATGGAGAGATTGGGTCTGGCTTAGTCTCTTTTTATTAGGATTCGATCACTTTTTTCATTACGCATTATGGTGGCTGCAGATCCACTGTAGATTCCTTTCAGTATGTTTTCATAGACTTCGTCGATGCTCTGATTTCAGTTATGATGTCCTTATTGCCCGTTTCTGCTCTGACCCACTCTGCTCTCTTTATGTCTTTAAAGATTACACCAATCATTTTTCTTTAAATCACTGGCTGTGTCGCCTTCCAATTTATATTGAACCTACTTTGTGAGCTCCCAGATTTCTGCTTCATAGGTAAGTACCTTAAGATGCAGCTGTTGTACACCTTCCTCTTGGGGGCTAATGGTAAACTACCATAGCGATAACTGAAAAACTGGGATAGTGAATCCTGCATGAGTGAAGTGAATACTCTCAGTTTTTTTTTTCAGACACAAAATTCTCATCTTTTGCTTTGGTTAACAAACTAAGCGTTGGCCTCCTTGCCTGCAGCGTTGTTTTCTGGTTGTCTGAAAAATGTTTAAACTGTACAATGGTTTTCCTCCACTTTGAATGAGTTGTATGTGACGTGTTCTTTCGGGACAACACGTATACAGGATTACAGTTGATATATAATTTTAATCAATAAATGTGCCATCATTGTTCATTTGTTTTTAAAGACGATTACTTACCTCCCCCAGACGTTGTAGCACTGACGCTAGAGCTTGGTTCACTGCGTCCCACGTCGTTGAAGGCCACCGCGTAGAAATGATAGCGCGTGCCGCAGTTCAGGTCTTGAAACGTGTGTGACGTAGCCACTCCATCTACTCCCAGTTCGCTCCAGTCACCCGTCTCCGACTTCCAGTACAGCACGAATCCTACATGATGAGCCAGAACAAAAACCAGAATGTGAGTAATTAGAAAAGTGTCACCTCGATTAATATGTGGCGACATAGTCCGTATGCATCTTGTGAATTTATTGTTATCATCTGCGCATGAACGTTTCGGTTCTAACTGTTTAAGACACCTTCATGGCTCAATAACCAGAACTAGAAGCCATTTTTTTATTATTGTACACAGAGAATATACATGATGTGCCGATTGGGTGCACATAACACAACATCAAAAAATGTTCGCAGTCTACTCATTCTTTCAACTTCAAGGAATGTCCTTTTGACCAGAGTAGCTTGACGACGGCCATTCGTTTGTTGAAACATTGATTATACGTTTACTGGTCCACAATTTCTCGTCATTTGAAGTCTCGATCTTCACCCAAATTAATGTTTTGTCTGGATTCAAATTTTCTTGTCATTTATGAGTATAATATCTGTTTTTAATAGCAGTAATCATCATATCCTCAAGCATAACTACGACCCGATGAGAGGAAGATCTTGGTTTTCCACCCTATGTATAGACGGCACAGTTTTCTGGAGTGTGCTGAGTATCAGCTCAAATATCATGACTCTCAGAAACCTCCATGGGTAAAGAAAGCACCAATAAAGTACAAAAAATAGCTACCCAAAGCTACCCAACATCATATGCAGTGGATACTACATTACCATCTGAAATAATATTAGACCATTGCTGAATGGCAAAACGTTATTTTCGTAGTTGCTGATTCCTAAATAAAGCTCTTTTTTTTGCTGGACTACGTTGGCGAATCGACGGAATAAAAGCAACAAAATTACGAGTACACATGGTCAACTCTGCGCTGAGTTTTCAGCTACCGTCACAGTACAATTCAAAGCTCTGAAAGAATTCTTCACTTTAACAAAGCTACACATTTTTATGCAAGTTGTGTTGGTGGTTTGGACAAAAAATCAAGGAAGTTTGATAACATGAAAGCTTCCTGCTTGAGAAAAATGTCTTCCAAGTGTGTTAGCGCAATGATTGCTAATATTTTATCAAAATGAAGAAAAAAAGGTTTACTGCCTATAATTAGAAAGAAGACCCGTAGATATCTCTACGTTTTGTGTGTTTGAATCTTGCTTGCGCCAACGGATTCTCATAGTTCTGTCATAGTGCTCACTGGAAAATAGATACTACAGTTTCAATTCTACTCATTGCTTCCACTCAGTCACAACCACTCTCTACAATATAGATTATAAGTCGACAGGCAGGAATATTATTGTTAATTAGGAAGTCAAAACAATATATTTCCAATAATTATCAGCTGCCCAATCATAGGCCAACTATTCTTTCAACATTGTAAATGCCTCAAGCGTAATTTTTCGCACATTATTTTCTGACTAAAAGCGATCCTTCCACCCTTGGGAGTGGGCGCCCTCTTTGTTACGCCTTAGTAACTGTTTCCTTGGATCAATAACTATGACGTCAGCCTATTGATCCTCCCAGGTTGCGTTTGAGTCTACTCGCTAACTCTAGATGGCGCACATTCCCTGCTTATTCAGGACAACTTTCACAAGTAGTCTGCAGGTTTAGGACCATTTCACATAATCTTAGAGGCTGTGCTGTTTTGAAAGCCGTTCATTTCTTATCATCTACGTGGAGCCACCACAAACACTGACGAAGGCGCTTTGATTCATGTGTGGCGGAAGGGGTAGTAAGAAATGGCAGGTCTGCGCATCACAGTCCCAGCTAAAGCTCACAGAGTGGCACTTTTAGATCATTTTTGAACTTTCTTGGGTCGATTACTACAAGACATTTGTGGGACAGCCGCTACACCAGAAATCATCATATTTTGTTAATATACGATGTTTTGTATATATTGCTCTTGCACGAAGTGTCAAGCTGATGTTACCCTAAATTTCTGTATTGCTGGTTTGTTGCTATGATGAGCAATCATATCACCTGTACAGTGCGTCCTCCTGCTATAGCGTCAGTAGAGACTGGTAGTATTGCAAATAAATAAATAAATATACAAATAAATAAATAAACAAATAGAGTTATGAAGTAGGGAAGCATTCTATAGATAATCATTCGTTATTCTACGAATAATGAGGTACCTGCTACATGTCGGTAAATATATTTGCACCTTATTAATGCCGTGGCCATTCACAATGAAAAATTATGACTGAGCCATTAGTAATGAGTTGAAAACAAGAAACGAACCACTCTATATGCAATTCGCGTTGTGTGAAACCTGGTTGCGGGTATAAGAGGGAGCACTCGC
>NW_027465058.1:0-7500 GCF_043290135.1 Rhipicephalus microplus
CGTCGCGAGACGCGTTCGCGGTCGCTAGTCGCACGAGCTCGGCAACCGCGTCAGCCGGCGCGGAGTTCGGGATGCCGACGGCTAAGTGGGTACCGCTGCTCGGATGTTCGCCGTTTTTGGCCGAGTGAGTGCTGGCACTCCGGCGAAGCGAAACGGGGCCGATTCGGGCACGATATCGGCGTATTTCGACGTGCTCGCCGGCGACCGTCGCACGAGTACGGCAAAGCGCGTCTGCCGGGGCGAGGTTTGCGATGCCGACGAAAAAGTGGGAAGCGCCGCTCGGATCTTCGCCGTTTTTGCAGGAGTGAGTGGCGGCCCTCCTGCGAGACCAAGAAGCATCGACTCGCGCACGATATCGGTGTCTTTCGACGTGCCCGCCGGCCACCGCCGCACGAGTACGGCAAACCGCGTATGCCGGGGCGGGGTTGGCGACGCCGACGCAAAAGTGGGAACCGCCACTAGGATGTTCGCCGTTTTTGGCAGAGTGAGTGCTGGCACTCCGGCGAAGCGAAAGAGCGCGAATGCGCCCACGAAAGTGGCGTGTTTGGACGTGCTTGACGACGACCACCGCAGGAAAACGAAAAACCACGTCAGCCGGGGCGAGCGACCCATGGCGGTCTGGGTGCTTATCGCTGCTATTATAGGGGCACCCCGGCAGACGCAAAAAAAAAAAAATTTTTTTTCGACATTCTTTCTTGCTCGTCGACCTCGGGTGACCCAGGTCGCAGTGGGAGCCGCGCACGAAAGCGGCGTCGCGAGACGGCTTCGCGGTCGCTAGTCGCACGAGCTCGGCAACCGCGTCTGCCGGGGCGGAGTTCGGGACGCCGACGGCTAAGTGGGAACCGCCGCTCGGATGTTCGCCGTTTGTGGCCGAGTGAGTGCTGGCACTCCGGCGAAGCCAAACGGGGCCGATTCCGGCACGATATCGGCGTCTTTCTACGTGCTCGCCGGCGACCGTCGCACGAGTACGGCAAAGTGCGTCTGCCGGGGCGGGGTTTGCGACGCGTACGCAATAGTGAGAACCGTCGCTCGGATGTTCGTCGTCTTTCGCCGAGCCAGTGCTGGCACTCCGGCGAAGCCGAACGGAGCCGATTCGGGCACGATATCGGCGTCTTTCCACGTGCTCGCCGGCGACCGTCGCACGAGTACGGTAAACCGCGTCAGCCGGGGCGGAGTTCGGGACGCCGATGCGAAAGTGGGAAGCGCCGCTCGGATCTTCGCCGTTTTTGGAGGAGTCAGTGGCGGCACTCCGGTGAAGCCAAGGTGCGCCAATTCGCGCACGATATCGGCGTCTTTCGACGTGCCCGCCGGCCACCGTCGCACGAGTACGGCAAACCTCGTCTGCCGGGGCGGGGTTTGCGACGCCGACGCAAAAGTGGGAACCGCCGCTCGGATGTTCGCCGTTTTTGGCAGAGTGAGTGCTGGCACTCCGGCGAAGCGAAAGAGCGTGAATGCGCCCACGAAAGTAGCGTATTTGGACGTGCTTGACGGCGACCGCCGCAGGAGTACGAAAAACCACGTCAGCCGGGGCGAGCGACCCACGGCGGTCTGGGTGCTTATCGCTGCTATTATAGGGGCACCCCGGCAGACGCAGAAAGAAAAAAAAAAAAAAAAATGGGGACATGGCGTGCGTCACCGTGCGGCTTCGCAGCGTTGCCGAAGTCGCCGAGCCCTTCGACTGAGCCGAACGGCGGACAGGGAACGTTGGTCGGCCGTTCTAACCTGTCGGTGCCACGCCGAGACGTCGTTAAGGAAAACCGCGTCGTGGGCCTCTACGACGCCGTCGAGTCGTTGTACGTTTGGTGTCCAGCGTGTCGGCGGCGAGTAGCGGACACGTCGTTCACGACTTCGGTCTTTCGCAGTCGACGCGAACTTGCGGAGAGTCGTGGTGCCTCACGTTTTCGGCAGAAACCGCGGCGGAATTTTCCCGTGCGTGCGCGCACGACCTCGGTGCTGTGCCGTCAGCGTAGTGTTGCACAAACTCGTGGCCTACCCAAGGTGCGGTACGTTTGCGGCCGTATCCTCGGTGGGAATTTCGTGAGTAGGGTCGCAAATTCTACGACCTCGGCGGGTTTGAGAGCGACGTAGACTTGTGGCACGCTCAACGTGCCACACGTTTCGGGGCACACCCGCGGTGAAATTTTCTCGAGTACGCTCGTATTAGTGCCCAAGGAGGTCTGGGTACTTATCGCTGCTATTATGTGGGGGTTCTCGTGAGCGGCGTACGCGAAAGCGACCGGGTGTCTGATATGCGGCGGGCTTCGGCCTCGTCAAGCGTGTCCTCGGGTCTGCTCCAGGGGAATCCACGGCAGTCGTCTGCAGCCTCATCCGCTTGATGCGTTAGGGGCTGGTTGTCGGACGGTGCCGTTTTACCACGATATCGAGGTGTGTTCCGTGTCGTCCTCGGGCGATTCAGATGCGAAAGCGCCGAAGACGCGGGCGTGACCCGTCGTCTGGCGGCTTTGCAGTCTCGGCTCCGTTGCTAGTTCCGGCCGGTCCACCGACAGTGCAGCGGGCTTGGGCAACCCGCACGGCGCGACCGAGTCGATGCAACGAAAAAGAGCGAGCATGAACGTGCTTCTTGCCGCACGGCTCCCACTCGTCTTTCGGGAAGGTTGTGCCGTAGCGAGCTCGAACGCCGTCATCTCGGAGTGCAAAATAAGCGTGTTGGGGCGCCTGAAGGTGGCCTCCGCCGCACACAGACTGCGTCCGGCCCGCCGAAGGCGAGGACGGACGCGCAGTCGAACGATTACCTGGTTGATCCTGCCAGTAATCATATGCTTGTCTCAAAGATTAAGCCATGCATGTCTAAGTACATGCCGAAATAAGGCGAAACCGCGAATGGCTCATTAAATCAGTTATGGTTCCTTAGATCGTTTCTTCCTACTTGGATAACTGTGGCAATTCTAGAGCTAATACATGCAGTGAGCCTGGAGCCCTTTGGGTAACGGGTGCTTTTATTAGACCAAGATCGATCGGGTTTCGGCCCGTATTGTGTGGTGACTCTGGATAACTTTGTGCTGATCGCATGGCCACGAGCCGGCGACGTTTCTTTCAAGTGTCTGCCTTATCAACTTTCGATGGTAGGTTACTTGCTTACCATGGTTGTTACGGGTAACGGAGAATCAGGGTTCGATTCCGGAGAGGGAGCCTGAGAAACGGCTACCACATCCAAGGAAGGCAGCAGGCGCGCAAATTACCCACTCCCGGCACGGGGAGGTAGTGACGAAAAATAACAATACGGGACTCTTTTGAGGCCCCGTAATTGAAATGAGTACACTCTAAATCCTTTAACGAGGATCAATTGGAGGGCAAGTCTGGTGCCAGCAGCCGCGGTAATTCCAGCTCCAATAGCGTATACTAAAGCTGCTGCGGTTAAAAAGCTCGTAGTTGGATCTCAGTTCCAGACGAGTAGTGCATCTACCCGATGCGACGGCTCGGACTGAACATCATGCCGGTTCTTTCTTGGTGCACTTCATTGTGTGCCTCGAGATGGCCGGTGCTTTTACTTTGAAAAAATTAGAGTGCTCAACGCAGGCGAGTCGCCTGAATAAACTTGCATGGAATAATAGAACAAGACCTCGTTTCTGTTCTGTTGGTTTTTGGAATACGAGGTAATGATTAAGAGGGACGGACGGGGGCATTCGTATTGCGGCGCTAGAGGTGAAATTCTTGGACCGTCGCAAGACGAACTACTGCGAAAGCATTTGCCAAGAATGTTTTCATTGATCAAGAACGAAAGTCAGAGGTTCGAAGGCGATCAGATACCGCCCTAGTTCTGACCATAAACGATGCCAACCAGCGATCCGCCTGAGTTACTCAAATGACTCGGCGGGCAGCTTCCGGGAAACCAAAGTATTTGGGTTCCGGGGGAAGTATGGTTGCAAAGCTGAAACTTAAAGGAATTGACGGAAGGGCACCACCAGGAGTGGAGCCTGCGGCTTAATTTGACTCAACACGGGAAAACTTACCCGGCCCGGACACTGGGAGGATTGACAGATTGAGAGCTCTTTCTTGATTCGGTGGATGTGGTGCATGGCCGTTCTTAGTTGGTGGAGCGATTTGTCTGGTTAATTCCGATAACGAACGAGACTCTAGCCTATTAAATAGGTGCGGGGTTCCCAGCACCTTACAACCTTCTTAGAGGGACAAGCGGCTCCTAGCCGCACGAAACAGAGCAATAACAGGTCTGTGATGCCCTTAGATGTCCGGGGCCGCACGCGCGCTACACTGAAGGAAGCAGCGTGTCTTTATCCCTGTCTGAAAAGACTGGGTAACCCGTGGAACTTCTTTCGTGATTGGGATAGGGGCTTGCAATTGTTCCCCTTGAACGAGGAATTCCCAGTAAGCGCGAGTCATAAGCTCGCGTTGATTACGTCCCTGCCCTTTGTACACACCGCCCGTCGCTACTACCGATTGAATGATTTAGTGAGGTCTTCGGACCGATGTCCGGCGCGGCCTTTCGGTTGCGCCGGTCTGTTGGAAAGATGACCAAACTTGATCATTTAGAGGAAGTAAAAGTCGTAACAAGGTTTCCGTAGGTGAACCTGCGGAAGGATCATTAACGGATTGTGAAGGGTGAGCGCCTCAGCTGCGTCTGCGCCCGACACTTTCTGCCGCTGACCCCGTTTGGACGCGGGGTCGGCTTTTCCCCACGGGGCTGCCTGAATGTGGAGCGGCACCCCGTGACAAATTGTTGCGCCCAGCGGACGCCAACACCGCGACCTTGGACGGTCGGCCAGGTGGCGGACGCGGGTACAAACGGCGCAACGCACTCATAGGTCGGCTTTCGACCCGCCACTGCACCGTGGCTCGAAGCGCTCGAAATGCGCGACCCGACCGCTGCGGGACCGCCTAGTACTGTAAACAGGAGCGGCGGAGCGCGAACGGCGAGTCGTGGTTACGTCGGTAGAAGGCGAGGCTGCGCGTTCCCGAAACGCCAGCCGAGTGCCCTCCCGACCGTTCGAGCGTGCAAGAACGAGACCCGACAATCGCGCGGCGACTGCCAAGTACGAGAGGAACGGCACAAGCGTCGGCGGTCGGTCAAGGAACTGGCGATGTGACGGGTCCGCTGTGCACCAGTGCATACCGTCCCGCCGTCCGCGGCAAGCGCCTCCGCGTCCTCGGGTGACGGAGGCTGCCGGTCGGTTCTTGCAGGCGAGGGATCTCGCTGGCACCGGTTCGCGTTGACGCGCGGCCGGTCATGGCACGGCGATGCGACGGCCGAGGTGCGCAGTACTCGATGGAGGAACCGCACGCTCCGATGACCGTCCCGCCCTCCGCGGCGTATGCGTACCGACCGTAATGGTTGCAGCAGCGCCGGCCGGCTTTTGAATTCGCCACACGAAACACGGTGCGAGATCGCGGTTAGGGGAGCGTCGACGTTGCCAGGCGTTTTGCTTGCTGCCGAGGGAAAGGCGGCACGGCCACGTCGCGCTCGTCGCGATTAGCGGGTCTGCGCGCTTTGGGAAGGTGCCGCAACGACTTGCCGAAAGAGGAAGCACGGAAGAACGAGGGACTTGGACGTCCCGACAATTGAACGCACTTGCGGCCAGGCCCTTGCTGGCTTCGTTCTTCCGCCTCGAGTAGGCTCGTACGCGGCTCCGGCGCCGAAAGTGGTCCTTGGCACCGACTTCGGTGGACGTGGGAAGTGCCGCGCAAGTACGGCGCGCCTGGCTCCACCTGTTGGCTAAAGTAGGCAGCCGGATCGGCATTTTGGTGTGCGGTGGCAAACCGTGGATGCGAAAAAAGCTTGTGCGATTTCGTGGAACAAAAAGCGGGGGTCCCCCTTTTTATGCGGAGGAGACCGACCCGCCTGCCGTGGTGAACCGCGACGCCACGGTAAAAACGGGAGAGGCTTGTCGATGGGACCGTGCATCCCGCGCTCCACGGAGGCCGGGAGGCGGCCGCCCGAGGAAATGTGTAGCCGTCGAGGCCCGCATCTGCGTGCACTCTTATCCAAATGGGTGTACCGCAGGCATTTTCTGGTTAGGCGGGCCAATGAGAGCGAGCACACAACGATACCTACGGGTCCGGCTTGGAGAACCGGCTTCGACGCCTCCCGAGTATTTATAGAGGGGTGGACCACGAAAGCACTCGCAAGTAGCGAAAGCGAAACGCCGTCCGAAACACACCGTTTGCTCGATTTGCGGCAGCCGAAAAAGGCGCGGCAGAGTTTTGGAGTCCAAGCGTGCGCTGAAAAGCGCCCTTCTTGGCCACTGTTTGGCCGAGTGCCAGAAACGTTTGGTTTTGACTGTACGGAATTGAACAAACACTTTTTCACGACTCTAAGCGGTGGATCACTCGGTTCTCGGGTCGATGAAGAACGCAGCCAGCTGCGAGACTTGGTGTGAATTGCAGGACACACTGAGCACTGATTCTTTGAACGCACATTGCGGCCTTGGGTCTTCCCTTGGCTTCGTCTGTCTGAGGGTCGGATCACATATCAAGAGAGCCTTCGGCGCACAAGGGAACGTGAGCCGTCGACTCGTTTTGACCGCGTCGGCAACACGGACAGCACGCTGAACACCTCACAGCGAGCGCCAACAGCGGCCACTCAAGGGCGAGACGGTGGCGACCGTCGTGCCAGAGCCCAACCGAAACGGGGGCGACCGACTGCATTGAGGATGTGGCACCTCGTTGAGACCGCCGCAGGACTTCGAGTCGGAAGGAAGCCTGCAGGGAAAGTGCGGTCGAGGTTGCGTACTCCTCTCTGCGACCGGGCGCGCAAGAGCTGCGAGAGCCACGGACGCGCAACTTTAACGCACGGTAAACACGAGGAGCGAAAGCCGGCCAGCAAAGCTTCTCCAGCCGTGCGCAAAGTGCGCGAGATCGCAGCCTTGCGTTGCGCTTGTTGCCCTCGAAGTAAGCAGGGTGTCCCGTAGACCGGGCGCTCGAACACGCTGCGGGGCCGTGCCTCCTCCAGGCTTTGCCGCGCGAACAGGGAACGTTCGCGCGCAAAGCGCAGGGAGGTGAGGAGGCTGCGCCCGACGTTTGCGGTTCGCTGCGTACGCGGTTGATGCGGAGAGCACGGCGCGACGACTTGCCGCGAAGCGGAAAAAGTCTCCCGCACGAGTTGGCGAAACGTTGGCGAAGCTTAAGGCGTTCTCGTCGTAGTCCGCCGTCGGTCTAAGTGCTTCGCAGTTCCCGTCCCGTTCAAAAAACTGGGCCACTCCAGTTGGGGCGGGGGCGACGCTACACGAGACGATGCCTCTCGCCAGGCTGCGTGGCTGCCCTTGCGGCGGCGGCGACTGGCCTCGGCGGTGTTTGGGCTTTCGACACGGTCGTTTATCACGCAACTGCTCGGACGACGCACGCGCGCAGCGGAATGCCGCTTGCCAGCCTTGTGAAGATGTGACCCTGTACAGGGTTGCGGGCGCACTTGGTAGGGCGTCGTACTCGGTTCGCGATGGGTTTACGAACGTGTCCCGTCACTTCCACGTCACACCGGTTGTGCGCCGCACGCGTGCAGCGGGGAAGCCGATTGCCAGCCTTGTGAAG
>NW_027465058.1:12500-27500 GCF_043290135.1 Rhipicephalus microplus
GGAGAGGGCTCGAGACAAAGCTCGACCCTAAACCGCGCCAAGTACGGAGGGAACAGCGCGGCTAAGGGCTCGAAACAAACCCTGAACCGCGCCAAGTACGAAAGGAACGGCGCGCAGTAGGGGTTTAAAACAAAGCTGGTCCCAAAATCGCGCCAAGTACGAAAGGAACAGCGCGGTCGAGACTCGGAAGAAAAAGCTTTCAAAGTGTCGTAGCACGATGCACACTGCTGTTCGTGTGGAACAAACGTGACTACCGTGCTGTACGGTGGAGTTCTGTGCGCAAAAGCGGCGCGTGTGTTTCTAAGCACCACAGCGTTGTGTCAAAAAAGAGGTGCCTGAGAGAAACGCATGCGACTGCCGTGCTTTGCGGCATAGCACCGTGCGCAAAAACGGTGCGCATGCAAGAGGTGTCAGAGCAAGCGAACTTGTGCCACGAGCAACAGGTCACTAAAAGCCTATAGATGACGGTGTTGGAGGAAAAGAAAAATATCGAGAAAGCACTGCGGTGTGCCGTGCGTAGGGACGGGCGCGCGTGCCACATGCCGCCGAAATATGGGTGTCGGAGAAAACAGAGTGCCGCGCGTAACGAGGGGCGCGCGTGTTACAGAGAGATATGCCCAAACGCATGAAAGTGTACGCAGGTGTCCTAAGGCAGTTTTTTTTTTTTTTTTCCTCATTTTGATGTCGCCCCGGCTGACGCGGTTTTCGTTTTTCCGTGCCGCCCCGGCTGACGCAGTTTTTGCGCCGCCCCGGCTGACGCGGTTTTTGCGCCGCCCCGGCTGACGCGGTTTTCGCGCCGCCCCGGCTGACGCGGTTTTCGCGCCGCCCCGGCTGACGCGGTTTTCGCGCCGCCCCGGCTGACGCGGTTCGGACTTTGCACTTTTTGGCTGTGCCTGGCTGGCGGCCCACTCACTCGATCGCCAGGTCTGTTTGCCCCGGTGGTTCCACCGCCAGGCTTAAGCGCGAACTTTTTTTGTTTGTTTTCTTTTGATTAAGCGCAAGCTTTTTTCTTTGTTTTCTTTTGATTAAGCGCGGGCTTTTTTCTTTGTTTTTTTTTTTTATTTCGCCCCGGCAGACGCGGTTTTTGCGCCGCCCCGGCTGACGCGGTTTTTGCCGCCCCGGCTGACGCAGTTCGGACTTAGCACTTTTCGGCTGTGCCTGGCTGGCGGCCCACTCACTCGATCGCCATGTCTGTTTGCCACAGTTTTCCCGGTGGTGCCGCACCCGGGCTCGCCCCGGCTGACGCAGTTTTCGCGCCGCCCCGGCTGACGCGGTTTCGTGCCGCCCCGGCAGACGCGGTTTTCGCGCCGCCCCGGCTGACGCGGTTTTTGCGTCGCCCCGGCTGACACGGTTCGGACTTTGCACTTTTCGGCTGTGCCTGGCTGGCGGCCCACTCACTCGATCGCCATGTCTGTTTGCCACAGTTTTCCCGGTGGTGCCGCACCCGGGCTCGCCCCGGCTGACGCAGTTTTCGCGCCGCCCCGGCTGACGCGGTTTCGTGCCGCCCCGGCAGACGCGGTTTTCGCGCCGCCCCGGCTGACGCGGTTTCGTGCCGCCCCGGCAGACGCAGTTCGGACTTAGCACTTTTCGGCTGTGCCTGGCTGGCGGCCCACTCACTCGATCGCCATGTCTGTTTGCCACAGTTTTCCCGGTGGTGCCGCACCCGGGCTCGCCCCGGCTGACGCAGTTTTCGCGCCGCCCCGGCTGACGCGGTTTCGTGCCGCCCCGGCAGACGCGGTTTTCGCGCCGCCCCGGCTGACGCGGTTTCGTGCCGCCCCGGCAGACGCAGTTCGGACTTAGCACTTTTCGGCTGTGCCTGGCTGGCGGCCCACTCACTCAATCGCCATGTCTGTTTGCCACAGTTTTCCCGGTGGTGCCGCACCCGGGCTCGCCCCGGCTGACGCAGTTTTCGCGCCGCCCCGGCTGACGCGGTTTCGTGCCGCCCCGGCAGACGCGGTTTTCGCGCCGCCCCGGCTGACGCGGTTTCGTGCCGCCCCGGCAGACGCAGTTCGGACTTAGCACTTTTCGGCTGTGCCTGGCTGGCGGCCCACTCACTCGATCGCCATGTCTGTTTGCCACAGTTTTCCCGGTGGTGCCGCACCCGGGCTCGCCCCGGCAGACGCGTTTTTTTTTTTTCTTTCGCCCCGGCTGACGCAGTTTTCGCGCCGCCCCGGCTGACGCGGTTTCGTGCCGCCCCGGCAGACGCGGTTTTTTGCGCCGCCCCGGCTGACGCGGTTTTTGCCGCCCCGGCTGACGCAGTTCGGACTTAGCACTTTTCGGCTGTGCCTGGCTGGCGGCCCACTCACTCGATCGCCATGTCTGTTTGCCACAGTTTTCCCGGTGGTGCCGCACCCGGGCTCGCCCCGGCTGACGCAGTTTTCGCGCCGCCCCGGCTGACGCGGTTTCGTGCCGCCCCGGCAGACGCGGTTTTCGCGCCGCCCCGGCTGACGCGGTTTCGTGCCGCCCCGGCAGACGCAGTTCGGACTTAGCACTTTTCGGCTGTGCCTGGCTGGCGGCCCACTCACTCGATCGCCATGTCTGTTTGCCACAGTTTTCCCGGTGGTGCCGCACCCGGGCTCGCCCCGGCTGACGCAGTTTTCGCGCCGCCCCGGCTGACGCGGTTTCGTGCCGCCCCGGCAGACGCGGTTTTCGCGCCGCCCCGGCTGACGCGGTTTCGTGCCGCCCCGGCAGACGCAGTTCGGACTTAGCACTTTTCGGCTGTGCCTGGCTGGCGGCCCACTCACTCGATCGCCATGTCTGTTTGCCACAGTTTTCCCGGTGGTGCCGCACCCGGGCTCGCCCCGGCAGACGCGTTTTTTTTTTTCTTTCGCCCCGGCTGACGCAGTTTTCGCGCCGCCCCGGCTGACGCGGTTTCGTGCCGCCCCGGCAGACGCGGTTTTTTTGCACCGCCCCGGCTGACGCGGTTTTTGCCGCCCCGGCTGACGCAGTTCGGACTTGGCACTTTTTGGCTGAGCCTGGCTGGTGGCCCACTCACTCGATCGCCATGTCTGTTAGCCACAGTTTTCCCGGTGGTGCCGCACCCGGGCTCGCCCCGGCTGACGCAGTTTTCGCGCCGCCCCGGCAGACGCGGTTTTCGCGCCGCCCCGGCTGACGCGGTTTTTGCCGCCCCGGCTGACGCAGTTCGGACTTGGCACTTTTTGGGCTGAGCCTGGCTGGCGGCCCACTCACTCGATCGCCATGTCTGTTTGCCACAGTCTTCCCGGTGGTGCCGCACCCGGGCTCGCCCCGGCAGACGCGTTTTTTTTTTCTTTCGCCCCGGCAGACGTGGTTCCCCCCCCCCCCCCTTTTCGCTCGCCCCGGCTGACGAGGTTTTCGCGCCGCCCCGGCTGACGCAGTTTTCGCGCCGCCCCGGCTGACGCGGTTTCGTGCCGCCCCGGCTGACGCGGTTTTCGCGCCGCCCCGGCTGACGCGGTTTTTGCGTCGCCCCGGCTGACACGGTTCGGACTTTGCACTTTTCGGCTGTGCCTGGCTGGCGGCCCACTCACTCGATCGCCATGTCTGTTTGCCACAGTTTTCCCGGTGGTGCCGCACCCGGGCTCGCCCCGGCTGACGCAGTTTTCGCGCCGCCCCGGCTGACGCGGTTTCGTGCCGCCCCGGCAGACGCGGTTTTCGCGCCGCCCCGGCTGACGCGGTTTCGTGCCGCCCCGGCAGACGCAGTTCGGACTTAGCACTTTTCGGCTGTGCCTGGCTGGCGGCCCACTCACTCGATCGCCATGTCTGTTTGCCACAGTTTTCCCGGTGGTGCCGCACCCGGGCTCGCCCCGGCTGACGCAGTTTTCGCGCCGCCCCGGCTGACGCGGTTTCGTGCCGCCCCGGCAGACGCGGTTTTCGCGCCGCCCCGGCTGACGCGGTTTCGTGCCGCCCCGGCAGACGCAGTTCGGACTTAGCACTTTTCGGCTGTGCCTGGCTGGCGGCCCACTCACTCGATCGCCATGTCTGTTTGCCACAGTTTTCCCGGTGGTGCCGCACCCGGGCTCGCCCCGGCAGACGCGTTTTTTTTTTTTTCTTTCGCCCCGGCTGACGCAGTTTTCGCGCCGCCCCGGCTGACGCGGTTTCGTGCCGCCCCGGCAGACGCGGTTTTTTGCGCCGCCCCGGCTGACGCGGTTTTTGCCGCCCCGGCTGACGCAGTTCGGACTTAGCACTTTTCGGCTGTGCCTGGCTGGCGGCCCACTCACTCGATCGCCATGTCTGTTTGCCACAGTTTTCCCGGTGGTGCCGCACCCGGGCTCGCCCCGGCTGACGCAGTTTTCGCGCCGCCCCGGCTGACGCGGTTTCGTGCCGCCCCGGCAGACGCGGTTTTCGCGCCGCCCCGGCTGACGCGGTTTCGTGCCGCCCCGGCAGACGCAGTTCGGACTTAGCACTTTTCGGCTGTGCCTGGCTGGCGGCCCACTCACTCGATCGCCATGTCTGTTTGCCACAGTTTTCCCGGTGGTGCCGCACCCGGGCTCGCCTGACGCAGTTTTCGCGCCGCCCCGGCTGACGCGGTTTCGTGCCGCCCCGGCAGACGCGGTTTTCGCGCCGCCCCGGCTGACGCGGTTTCGTGCCGCCCCGGCAGACGCAGTTCGGACTTAGCACTTTTCGGCTGTGCCTGGCTGGCGGCCCACTCACTCGATCGCCATGTCTGTTTGCCACAGTTTTCCCGGTGGTGCCGCACCCGGGCTCGCCCCGGCAGACGCGTTTTTTTTTTTCTTTCGCCCCGGCTGACGCAGTTTTCGCGCCGCCCCGGCTGACGCGGTTTCGTGCCGCCCCGGCAGACGCGGTTTTTTTGCGCCGCCCCGGCTGACGCGGTTTTTGCCGCCCCGGCTGACGCAGTTCGGACTTGGCACTTTTTGGCTGAGCCTGGCTGGTGGCCCACTCACTCGATCGCCATGTCTGTTAGCCACAGTTTTCCCGGTGGTGCCGCACCCGGGCTCGCCCCGGCTGACGCAGTTTTCGCGCCGCCCCGGCAGACGCGGTTTTCGCGCCGCCCCGGCTGACGCGGTTTTTGCCGCCCCGGCTGACGCAGTTCGGACTTGGCACTTTTTGGGCTGAGCCTGGCTGGCGGCCCACTCACTCGATCGCCATGTCTGTTTGCCACAGTCTTCCCGGTGGTGCCGCACCCGGGCTCGCCCCGGCAGACGCGTTTTTTTTTTCTTTCGCCCCGGCAGACGTGGTTCCCCCCCCCCCCTTTTCGCTCGCCCCGGCTGACGAGGTTTTCGCGCCGCCCCGGCTGACGCAGTTTTCGCGCCGCCCCGGCTGACGCGGTTTCGTGCCGCCCCGGCTGACGCGGTTTTCGCGCCGCCCCGGCTGACGCGGTTTTTGCGTCGCCCCGGCTGACACGGTTCGGACTTTGCACTTTTCGGCTGTGCCTGGCTGGCGGCCCACTCACTCGATCGCCATGTCTGTTTGCCACAGTTTTCCCGGTGGTGCCGCACCCGGGCTTGCCCCGGCAGACGCGTTTTTTTTTTTCTTTTCGCCCCGGCTGACGCAGTTTTCGCCCCGCCCCGGCTGACGCGGTTTCGTGCCGCCCCGGCAGACGCGGTTTTTTGCGCCGCCCCGGCTGACGCGGTTTTTGCCGCCCCGGCTGACGCAGTTCGGACTTTGCACTTTTTGGCTGAGCCTGGCTGGCGGCCCACTCACTCGATCGCCATGTCTGTTTGCCACAGTTTTCCCGGTGGTGCCGCACCCGGGCTCGCCCCGGCAGACGCGTTTTTTTTTTTCCTTCGCCCCGGCAGACGTGGTTCCCCCCCCCCCCCTCCGTCTTTCTTTTTGTTTTTTTTTTTCGCCGCGGCTGAAGTGGATTTTTCGGTGCCTCGACGCCCCGGTAGTCGCGGTTTTTCCGTTTCCGCACGGCCCCGGCTGACGCTGCTCGGTCACAGTCGCCTTTTGTGAGGATTGCAGACTTCTTGAGCGCGGGTGTTTTTTTTTTTGTTGTTGTTGTTGTTTTATTACGCATTCGCTCCAGCAGACGCTGTTTAGACTTTTTGTTTCCTCTTTTATCCTGCGACGAGGTGACGAGGTTTATTCGGTGCCCCGCCGCCCCGGCTGAAGTGATTTTTCCTGTCCCGTGCCGCCCCGGCTGACGCGGTTGGGACTTCGCGTTTGTTCGGCCGCCACGGGTTTTGGCGCACTCGCTCGGTTGCTTGTTGTTGCCACTTGTTGCGAACCCAGGTTTCTTGAGCGAGCGCGGGCGTTTTTTCTTCCTTTCTTTCTTTGTTCTATGTGTTAGCGAATCGGCCTTTAATATCACACGAGGACTCACAACCAACAATTTTCAGTTTGAAGTGTAAAAAATCTGCAGGTGTTGACGTAACTGACTTGCCCCGTACCCTTGAGTACATCCATGAAGTTCTCGTAGTACTACTAAATCGCATTATTCCAAGTGGAGAAATTCCCATAAACTTGCAAACCTCTACACGAAAATCGGTGCGCGTGATAAAGTTGAAAATTATCGTCCGATATCAAATGTGCCTTCTATAACACAAATTCTAGGAAAAAAAAAAAAAAAACACTTGTTCGCCGTTTTCTGCGCCGTGACTGGCAGCACTCCGGCGAAGCGAAACGGGGTCGATTCGAGCACGATATCGGCGTCTTTCGACGTGCTCGCCGGCGACCGTCGCACGAGTACGTCGCACGAGCGCGTCTGCCGGGGCGCCGTTTGCGAAGCCGACGCAAAAGTGGGAACCGCCGCTCGGATGATCGCCGCTTTCGGCAGAGTGAGTGTTGGCACTCCGGGGAAGCGAAACAGCGTGAATGCGCCCACGAAATCGGCGTATTTTGAAGTGCCCGCCGGCGACCGTCGCACGAGTACGGTAAACCGCGTCAGCCGGGGCGTAGTTCGGGACGCCGACGAAAAAGTGGGAAGCGCAACTCGGATCTTCGCCGTTTTTGCAGGAGTGAGTGGCGGCCCTCCTGCGAGACCAAGAAGCATCGATTCGTGCACGAATTCGGCGCCTTTCGACGTGATCGCCGGCGACCGTCGCTCGAGTAGGGCAAACCGCGTCTGCCGGGGCGGGCTTCGGGACGCCGATGCGAAAGTGGGAAACGCTGCTCGGATGTTCGCCGTTTTTGGCCGAGTGAGTGCTGGCACTCGGGCGAAGCCAAACGGGGCCGATTACGGCACGATATCGGCGTCTTTCGACGTGCCCGGCGGCGACCGTCGCACGAGTACGGTAAACCGCGTCAGCCCGGGCGGAGTTCGGGACGCCGATGCGAAAGTGGAGAACGCCGCTCGGATCTTCGCCGTTTTTGGAGGAGTGAGTGGCGGCACTCCGGAGAAGCCAAGGAGCGCCAATTAGCGCACGATATCGGCGTCTTTCGACGCGCTCGCCGGCGACCGTCGAACGAGTAGGGCAAACCGCGTCTGCCGGGGCGGGGTTTACGACGCCGACGCAAAAGTGGGAACCGCCGCTCGGATGTTGGCCGTTTTTGGCAGAGTGAGTGCTGGCACACCGGCGACGCGAAAGAGCGCGAAAGCGCCCACGAAAGTGGCGTATTTGGACGTGCTTGACGGCGACCGCTGCAGGAGTACGAAAAACCACGTCAGCCGGGGCGAGCGACCCACGGCGGTCTGGGTGCTTATCGCTGCTATTATAGGGGCACCCCGGCAGACGCAGAAAAAAAAAATTTTTTTTCGACCTTCTTTTTTGCTGGTCGAGCTCGGGTAACCCAGGTCGCAATGGGAGCCGCGCACGAAAGCGGCGTCGCGAGACGCGTTCGCGGTCGCTAGTCGCACGAGCTCGGCAACCGCGTCAGCCGGCGCGGAGTTCGGGATGCCGACGGCTAAGTGGGTACCGCTGCTCGGATGTTCGCCGTTTTTGGCCGAGTGAGTGCTGGCACTCCGGCGAAGCGAAACGGGGCCGATTCGGGCACGATATCGGCGTATTTCGACGTGCTCGCCGGCGACCGTCGCACGAGTACGGCAAAGCGCGTCTGCCGGGGCGAGGTTTGCGATGCCGACGAAAAAGTGGGAAGCGCCGCTCGGATCTTCGCCGTTTTTGCAGGAGTGAGTGGCGGCCCTCCTGCGAGACCAAGAAGCATCGACTCGCGCACGATATCGGTGTCTTTCGACGTGCCCGCCGGCCACCGCCGCACGAGTACGGCAAACCGCGTATGCCGGGGCGGGGTTGGCGACGCCGACGCAAAAGTGGGAACCGCCACTAGGATGTTCGCCGTTTTTGGCAGAGTGAGTGCTGGCACACCGGCGACGCGAAAGAGCGCGAAAGCGCCCACGAAAGTGGCGTATTTGGACGTGCTTGACGGCGACCGCTGCAGGAGTACGAAAAACCACGTCAGCCGGGGCGAGCGACCCACGGCGGTCTGGGTGCTTATCGCTGCTATTATAGGGGCACCCCGGCAGACGCAGAAAAAAAAAATTTTTTTTCGACCTTCTTTTTTGCTGGTCGAGCTCGGGTAACCCAGGTCGCAATGGGAGCCGCGCACGAAAGCGGCGTCGCGAGACGCGTTCGCGGTCGCTAGTCGCACGAGCTCGGCAACCGCGTCAGCCGGCGCGGAGTTCGGGATGCCGACGGCTAAGTGGGTACCGCTGCTCGGATGTTCGCCGTTTTTGGCCGAGTGAGTGCTGGCACTCCGGCGAAGCGAAACGGGGCCGATTCGGGCACGATATCGGCGTATTTCGACGTGCTCGCCGGCGACCGTCGCACGAGTACGGCAAAGCGCGTCTGCCGGGGCGAGGTTTGCGATGCCGACGAAAAAGTGGGAAGCGCCGCTCGGATCTTCGCCGTTTTTGCAGGAGTGAGTGGCGGCCCTCCTGCGAGACCAAGAAGCATCGACTCGCGCACGATATCGGTGTCTTTCGACGTGCCCGCCGGCCACCGCCGCACGAGTACGGCAAACCGCGTATGCCGGGGCGGGGTTGGCGACGCCGACGCAAAAGTGGGAACCGCCACTAGGATGTTCGCCGTTTTTGGCAGAGTGAGTGCTGGCACTCCGGCGAAGCGAAAGAGCGCGAATGCGCCCACGAAAGTGGCGTGTTTGGACGTGCTTGACGACGACCACCGCAGGAAAACGAAAAACCACGTCAGCCGGGGCGAGCGACCCATGGCGGTCTGGGTGCTTATCGCTGCTATTATAGGGGCACCCCGGCAGACGCAAAAAAAAAAAAAATTTTTTTTCGACATTCTTTCTTGCTCGTCGACCTCGGGTGACCCAGGTCGCAGTGGGAGCCGCGCACGAAAGCGGCGTCGCGAGACGGCTTCGCGGTCGCTAGTCGCACGAGCTCGGCAACCGCGTCTGCCGGGGCGGAGTTCGGGACGCCGACGGCTAAGTGGGAACCGCCGCTCGGATGTTCGCCGTTTGTGGCCGAGTGAGTGCTGGCACTCCGGCGAAGCCAAACGGGGCCGATTCCGGCACGATATCGGCGTCTTTCTACGTGCTCGCCGGCGACCGTCGCACGAGTACGGCAAAGTGCGTCTGCCGGGGCGGGGTTTGCGACGCGTACGCAATAGTGAGAACCGTCGCTCGGATGTTCGTCGTCTTTCGCCGAGCCAGTGCTGGCACTCCGGCGAAGCCGAACGGAGCCGATTCGGGCACGATATCGGCGTCTTTCCACGTGCTCGCCGGCGACCGTCGCACGAGTACGGTAAACCGCGTCAGCCGGGGCGGAGTTCGGGACGCCGATGCGAAAGTGGGAAGCGCCGCTCGGATCTTCGCCGTTTTTGGAGGAGTCAGTGGCGGCACTCCGGTGAAGCCAAGGTGCGCCAATTCGCGCACGATATCGGCGTCTTTCGACGTGCCCGCCGGCCACCGTCGCACGAGTACGGCAAACCTCGTCTGCCGGGGCGGGGTTTGCGACGCCGACGCAAAAGTGGGAACCGCCGCTCGGATGTTCGCCGTTTTTGGCAGAGTGAGTGCTGGCACTCCGGCGAAGCGAAAGAGCGTGAATGCGCCCACGAAAGTAGCGTATTTGGACGTGCTTGACGGCGACCGCCGCAGGAGTACGAAAAACCACGTCAGCCGGGGCGAGCGACCCACGGCGGTCTGGGTGCTTATCGCTGCTATTATAGGGGCACCCCGGCAGACGCAGAAAGAAAAAAAAAAAAAATGGGGACATGGCGTGCGTCACCGTGCGGCTTCGCAGCGTTGCCGAAGTCGCCGAGCCCTTCGACTGAGCCGAACGGCGGACAGGGAACGTTGGTCGGCCGTTCTAACCTGTCGGTGCCACGCCGAGACGTCGTTAAGGAAAACCGCGTCGTGGGCCTCTACGACGCCGTCGAGTCGTTGTACGTTTGGTGTCCAGCGTGTCGGCGGCGAGTAGCGGACACGTCGTTCACGACTTCGGTCTTTCGCAGTCGACGCGAACTTGCGGAGAGTCGTGGTGCCTCACGTTTTCGGCAGAAACCGCGGCGGAATTTTCCCGTGCGTGCGCGCACGACCTCGGTGCTGTGCCGTCAGCGTAGTGTTGCACAAACTCGTGGCCTACCCAAGGTGCGGTACGTTTGCGGCCGTATCCTCGGTGGGAATTTCGTGAGTAGGGTCGCAAATTCTACGACCTCGGCGGGTTTGAGAGCGACGTAGACTTGTGGCACGCTCAACGTGCCACACGTTTCGGGGCACACCCGCGGTGAAATTTTCTCGAGTACGCTCGTATTAGTGCCCAAGGAGGTCTGGGTACTTATCGCTGCTATTATGTGGGGGTTCTCGTGAGCGGCGTACGCGAAAGCGACCGGGTGTCTGATATGCGGCGGGCTTCGGCCTCGTCAAGCGTGTCCTCGGGTCTGCTCCAGGGGAATCCACGGCAGTCGTCTGCAGCCTCATCCGCTTGATGCGTTAGGGGCTGGTTGTCGGACGGTGCCGTTTTACCACGATATCGAGGTGTGTTCCGTGTCGTCCTCGGGCGATTCAGATGCGAAAGCGCCGAAGACGCGGGCGTGACCCGTCGTCTGGCGGCTTTGCAGTCTCGGCTCCGTTGCTAGTTCCGGCCGGTCCACCGACAGTGCAGCGGGCTTGGGCAACCCGCACGGCGCGACCGAGTCGATGCAACGAAAAAGAGCGAGCATGAACGTGCTTCTTGCCGCACGGCTCCCACTCGTCTTTCGGGAAGGTTGTGCCGTAGCGAGCTCGAACGCCGTCATCTCGGAGTGCAAAATAAGCGTGTTGGGGCGCCTGAAGGTGGCCTCCGCCGCACACAGACTGCGTCCGGCCCGCCGAAGGCGAGGACGGACGCGCAGTCGAACGATTACCTGGTTGATCCTGCCAGTAATCATATGCTTGTCTCAAAGATTAAGCCATGCATGTCTAAGTACATGCCGAAATAAGGCGAAACCGCGAATGGCTCATTAAATCAGTTATGGTTCCTTAGATCGTTTCTTCCTACTTGGATAACTGTGGCAATTCTAGAGCTAATACATGCAGTGAGCCTGGAGCCCTTTGGGTAACGGGTGCTTTTATTAGACCAAGATCGATCGGGTTTCGGCCCGTATTGTGTGGTGACTCTGGATAACTTTGTGCTGATCGCATGGCCACGAGCCGGCGACGTTTCTTTCAAGTGTCTGCCTTATCAACTTTCGATGGTAGGTTACTTGCTTACCATGGTTGTTACGGGTAACGGAGAATCAGGGTTCGATTCCGGAGAGGGAGCCTGAGAAACGGCTACCACATCCAAGGAAGGCAGCAGGCGCGCAAATTACCCACTCCCGGCACGGGGAGGTAGTGACGAAAAATAACAATACGGGACTCTTTTGAGGCCCCGTAATTGAAATGAGTACACTCTAAATCCTTTAACGAGGATCAATTGGAGGGCAAGTCTGGTGCCAGCAGCCGCGGTAATTCCAGCTCCAATAGCGTATACTAAAGCTGCTGCGGTTAAAAAGCTCGTAGTTGGATCTCAGTTCCAGACGAGTAGTGCATCTACCCGATGCGACGGCTCGGACTGAACATCATGCCGGTTCTTTCTTGGTGCACTTCATTGTGTGCCTCGAGATGGCCGGTGCTTTTACTTTGAAAAAATTAGAGTGCTCAACGCAGGCGAGTCGCCTGAATAAACTTGCATGGAATAATAGAACAAGACCTCGTTTCTGTTCTGTTGGTTTTTGGAATACGAGGTAATGATTAAGAGGGACGGACGGGGGCATTCGTATTGCGGCGCTAGAGGTGAAATTCTTGGACCGTCGCAAGACGAACTACTGCGAAAGCATTTGCCAAGAATGTTTTCATTGATCAAGAACGAAAGTCAGAGGTTCGAAGGCGATCAGATACCGCCCTAGTTCTGACCATAAACGATGCCAACCAGCGATCCGCCTGAGTTACTCAAATGACTCGGCGGGCAGCTTCCGGGAAACCAAAGTATTTGGGTTCCGGGGGAAGTATGGTTGCAAAGCTGAAACTTAAAGGAATTGACGGAAGGGCACCACCAGGAGTGGAGCCTGCGGCTTAATTTGACTCAACACGGGAAAACTTACCCGGCCCGGACACTGGGAGGATTGACAGATTGAGAGCTCTTTCTTGATTCGGTGGATGGTGGTGCATGGCCGTTCTTAGTTGGTGGAGCGATTTGTCTGGTTAATTCCGATAACGAACGAGACTCTAGCCTATTAAATAGGTGCGGGGTTCCCAGCACCTTACAACCTTCTTAGAGGGACAAGCGGCTCCTAGCCGCACGAAACAGAGCAATAACAGGTCTGTGATGCCCTTAGATGTCCGGGGCCGCACGCGCGCTACACTGAAGGAAGCAGCGTGTCTTTATCCCTGTCTGAAAAGACTGGGTAACCCGTGGAACTTCTTTCGTGATTGGGATAGGGGCTTGCAATTGTTCCCCTTGAACGAGGAATTCCCAGTAAGCGCGAGTCATAAGCTCGCGTTGATTACGTCCCTGCCCTTTGTACACACCGCCCGTCGCTACTACCGATTGAATGATTTAGTGAGGTCTTCGGACCGATGTCCGGCGCGGCCTTTCGGTTGCGCCGGTCTGTTGGAAAGATGACCAAACTTGATCATTTAGAGGAAGTAAAAGTCGTAACAAGGTTTCCGTAGGTGAACCTGCGGAAGGATCATTAACGGATTGTGAAGGGTGAGCGCCTCAGCTGCGTCTGCGCCCGACACTTTCTGCCGCTGACCCCGTTTGGACGCGGGGTCGGCTTTTCCCCACGGGGCTGCCTGAATGTGGAGCGGCACCCCGTGACAAATTGTTGCGCCCAGCGGACGCCAACACCGCGACCTTGGACGGTCGGCCAGGTGGCGGACGCGGGTACAAACGGCGCAACGCACTCATAGGTCGGCTTTCGACCCGCCACTGCACCGTGGCTCGAAGCGCTCGAAATGCGCGACCCGACCGCTGCGGGACCGCCTAGTACTGTAAACAGGAGCGGCGGAGCGCGAACGGCGAGTCGTGGTTACGTCGGTAGAAGGCGAGGCTGCGCGTTCCCGAAACGCCAGCCGAGTGCCCTCCCGACCGTTCGAGCGTGCAAGAACGAGACCCGACAATCGCGCGGCGACTGCCAAGTACGAGAGGAACGGCACAAGCGTCGGCGGTCGGTCAAGGAACTGGCGATGTGACGGGTCCGCTGTGCACCAGTGCATACCGTCCCGCCGTCCGCGGCAAGCGCCTCCGCGTCCTCGGGTGACGGAGGCTGCCGGTCGGTTCTTGCAGGCGAGGGATCTCGCTGGCACCGGTTCGCGTTGACGCGCGGCCGGTCATGGCACGGCGATGCGACGGCCGAGGTGCGCAGTACTCGATGGAGGAACCGCACGCTCCGATGACCGTCCCGCCCTCCGCGGCGTATGCGTACCGACCGTAATGGTTGCAGCAGCGCCGGCCGGCTTTTGAATTCGCCACACGAAACACGGTGCGAGATCGCGGTTAGGGGAGCGTCGACGTTGCCAGGCGTTTTGCTTGCTGCCGAGGGAAAGGCGGCACGGCCACGTCGCGCTCGTCGCGATTAGCGGGTCTGCGCGCTTTGGGAAGGTGCCGCAACGACTTGCCGAAAGAGGAAGCACGGAAGAACGAGGGACTTGGACGTCCCGACAATTGAACGCACTTGCGGCCAGGCCCTTGCTGGCTTCGTTCTTCCGCCTCGAGTAGGCTCGTACGCGGCTCCGGCGCCGAAAGTGGTCCTTGGCACCGACTTCGGTGGACGTGGGAAGTGCCGCGCAAGTACGGCGCGCCTGGCTCCACCTGTTGGCTAAAGTAGGCAGCCGGATCGGCATTTTGGTGTGCGGTGGCAAACCGTGGATGCGAAAAAAGCTTGTGCGATTTCGTGGAACAAAAAGCGGGGGTCCCCCTTTTTATGCGGAGGAGACCGACCCGCCTGCCGTGGTGAACCGCGACGCCACGGTAAAAACGGGAGAGGCTTGTCGATGGGACCGTGCAATCCCGCGCTCCACGGAGGCCGGGAGGCGGCCGCCCGAGGAAATGTGTAGCCGTCGAGGCCCGCATCTGCGTGCACTCTTATCCAAATGGGTGTACCGCAGGCATTTTCTGGTTAGGCGGGCCAATGAGAGCGAGCACACAACGATACCTACGGGTCCGGCTTGGAGAACCGGCTTCGACGCCTCCCGAGTATTTATAGAGGGGTGGACCACGAAAGCACTCGCAAGTAGCGAAAGCGAAACGCCGTCCGAAACACACCGTTTGCTCGATTTGCGGCAGCCGAAAAAGGCGCGGCAGAGTTTTGGAGTCCAAGCGTGCGCTGAAAAGCGCCCTTCTTGGCCACTGTTTGGCCGAGTGCCAGAAACGTTTGGTTTGACTGTACGGAATTGAACAAACACTTTTTCACGACTCTAAGCGGTGGATCACTCGGTTCTCGGGTCGATGAAGAACGCAGCCAGCTGCGAGACTTGGTGTGAATTGCAGGACACACTGAGCACTGATTCTTTGAACGCACATTGCGGCCTTGGGTCTTCCCTTGGCTTCGTCTGTCTGAGGGTCGGATCACATATCAAGAGAGCCTTCGGCGCACAAGGGAACGTGAGCCGTCGACTCGTTTTGACCGCGTCGGCAACACGGACAGCACGCTGAACACCTCACAGCGAGCGCCAACAGCG
>NW_027465058.1:35000-47500 GCF_043290135.1 Rhipicephalus microplus
GTTTCGTGCCGCCCCGGCAGACGCGGTTTTTTGCGCCGCCCCGGCTGACGCGGTTTTTTGCCGCCCCGGCTGACGCAGTTCGGACTTGGCACTTTTCGGCTGTGCCTGGCTGGCGGCCCACTCACTCGATCGCCATGTCTGTTTGCCACAGTTTTCCCGGTGGTGCCGCACCCGGGCTCGCCCCGGCAGACGCGTTTTTTTTTTTTCTTTCGCCCCGGCTGACGCAGTTTTCGCGCCGCCCCGGCTGACGCGGTTTCGTGCCGCCCCGGCAGACGCGGTTTTTTGCGCCGCCCCGGCTGACGCGGTTTTTGCCGCCCCGGCTGACGCAGTTCGGACTTAGCACTTTTTGGCTGAGCCTGGCTGGTGGCCCACTCACTCGATCGCCATGTCTGTTAGCCACAGTTTTCCCGGTGGTGCCGCACCCGGGCTCGCCCCGGCTGACGCAGTTTTCGCGCCGCCCCGGCTGACGCGGTTTCGTGCCGCCCCGGCAGACGCGGTTTTCGCGCCGCCCCGGCTGACGCGGTTTTTGCCGCCCCGGCTGACGCAGTTCGGACTTAGCACTTTTCGGCTGTGCCTGGCTGGCGGCCCACTCACTCGATCGCCATGTCTGTTTGCCACAGTTTTCCCGGTGGTGCCGCACCCGGGCTCGCCCCGGCTGACGCAGTTTTCGCGCCGCCCCGGCTGACGCGGTTTCGTGCCGCCCCGGCAGACGCGGTTTTCGCGCCGCCCCGGCTGACGCGGTTTCGTGCCGCCCCGGCAGACGCGGTTTTTTGCCGCCCCAGCTGACGCAGTTCGGACTTAGCACTTTTTGGCTGAGCCTTGCTGGCGGCCCACTCACTCGATCGCCATGTCTGTTTGCCACAGTTTTCCCGGTGGTGCCGCACCCGGGCTCGCCCCGGCAGACGCGTTTTTTTTTTTCTTTCGCCCCGGCTGACGCAGTTTTCGCGCCGCCCCGGCAGACGCGGTTTTCGCGCCGCCCCGGCAGACGCGGTTTTTTGCGCCGCCCCGGCTGACGCGGTTTTTTGCCGCCCCGGCTGACGCAGTTCGGACTTGGCACTTTTTGGCTGAGCCTGGCTGGCGGCCCACTCACTCGATCGCCATGTCTGTTTGCCACAGTTTTCCCGGTGGTGCCGCACCCGGGCTCGCCCCGGCTGACGCAGTTTTCGCGCCGCCCCGGCAGACGCGGTTTCGTGCCGCCCCGGCAGACGCGGTTTTTTGCGCCGCCCCGGCTGACGCGGTTTTTTGCCGCCCCGGCTGACACGGTTCGGACTTTGCACTTTTCGGCTGTGCCTGGCTGGCGGCCCACTCACTCGATCGCCATGTCTGTTTGCCACAGTTTTCCCGGTGGTGCCGCACCCGGGCTCGCCCCGGCAGACGCGTTTTTTTTTTTTTTTTTCTTTCGCCCCGGCTGACGCAGTTTTCGCGCCGCCCCGGCTGACGCGGTTTCGTGCCGCCCCGGCAGACGCGGTTTTTTGCGCCGCCCCGGCTGACGTGGTTTTTGCCGCCCCGGCTGACGCAGTTCGGACTTTGCACTTTTTGGCTGAGCCTGGCTGGCGGCCCACTCACTCGATCGCCATGTCTGTTTGCCACAGTTTTCCCGGTGGTGCCGCACCCGGGCTCGCCCCGGCAGACGCGTTTTTTTTTTTTCCTTCGCCCCGGCAGACGTGGTTCCCCCCCCCCCTCCGTCTTTCTTTTTGTTTTTTTTTTTCGCCGCGGCTGAAGTGGATTTTTCGGTGCCTCGACGCCCCGGTAGTCGCGGTTTTTCCGTTTCCGCACGGCCCCGGCTGACGCTGCTCGGTCACAGTCGCCTTTTGTGGTGATTGCAGACTTCTTGAGCGCGGGTGTTTTTTTTTTTTGTTGTTGTTGTTGTTTTATTACGCATTCGCTCCAGCAGACGCTGTTTAGACTTTTTGTTTCCTCTTTTATCCTGCGACGAGGTGACGAGGTTTATTCGGTGCCCCGCCGCCCCGGCTGAAGTGATTTTTCCTGTCCCGTGCCGCCCCGGCTGACGCGGTTGGGACTTCGCGTTTGTTCGGCCGCCACGGGTTTTGGCGCACTCGCTCGGTTGCTTGTTGTTGCCACTTGTTGCGAACCCAGGTTTCTTGAGCGAGCGCGGGCGTTTTTTCTTCCTTTCTTTCTTTGTTCTATGTGTTAGCGAATCGGCCTTTAATATCACACGAGGACTCACAACCAACAATTTTCAGTTTGAAGTGTAAAAAATCTGCAGGTGTTGACGTAACTGACTTGCCCCGTACCCTTGAGTACATCCATGAAGTTCTCGTAGTACTACTAAATCGCATTATTCCAAGTGGAGAAATTCCCATAAACTTGCAAACCTCTACACGAAAATCGGTGCGCGTGATAAAGTTGAAAATTATCGTCCGATATCAAATGTGCCTTCTATAACACAAATTCTAGGAAAAAAAAAAAAAAAAACACTTGTTCGCCGTTTTCTGCGCCGTGACTGGCAGCACTCCGGCGAAGCGAAACGGGGTCGTTTCGAGCACGATATCGGCGTCTTTCGACGTGCTCGCCGGCGACCGTCGCACGAGTACGTCGCACGAGCGCGTCTGCCGGGGCGCCGTTTGCGAAGCCGACGCAAAAGTGGGAACCGCCGCTCGGATGATCGCCGCTTTCGGCAGAGTGAGTGTTGGCACTCCGGGGAAGCGAAACAGCGTGAATGCGCCCACGAAATCGGCGTATTTTGAAGTGCCCGCCGGCGACCGTCGCACGAGTACGGTAAACCGCGTCAGCCGGGGCGTAGTTCGGGACGCCGACGAAAAAGTGGGAAGCGCAACTCGGATCTTCGCCGTTTTTGCAGGAGTGAGTGGCGGCCCTCCTGCGAGACCAAGAAGCATCGATTCGTGCACGAATTCGGCGCCTTTCGACGTGATCGCCGGCGACCGTCGCTCGAGTAGGGCAAACCGCGTCTGCCGGGGCGGGCTTCGGGACGCCGATGCGAAAGTGGGAAACGCTGCTCGGATGTTCGCCGTTTTTGGCCGAGTGAGTGCTGGCACACGGGCGAAGCCAAACGGGGCCGATTACGGCACGATATCGGCGTCTTTCGACGTGCCCGCCGGCGACCGTCGCACGAGTACGGTAAACCGCGTCAGCCCGGGCGGAGTTCGGGACGCCGATGCGAAAGTGGAGAACGCCGCTCGGATCTTCGCCGTTTTTGGAGGAGTGAGTGGCGGCACTCCGGAGAAGCCAGGGAGCGCCAATTAGCGCACGATATCGGCGTCTTTCGACGCGCTCGCCGGCGACCGTCGCACGAGTAGGGCAAACCGCGTCTGCCGGGGCGGGGTTTACGACGCCGACGCAAAAGTGGGAACCGCCGCTCGGATGTTGGCCGTTTTTGGCAGAGTGAGTGCTGGCACTCCGGCGACGCGAAAGAGCGCGAATGCGCCCACGAAAGTGGCGTATTTGGACGTGCGTGACGGCGACCGCTGCAGGAGTACGAAAAACCACGTCAGCCGGGGCGAGCGACACACGGCGGTCTGGGTGCTTATCGCTGCTATTATAGGGGCACCCCGGCAGACGCAGAAAAAAAAAAAAAAATTTTCGACCTTCTTTTTTGCTGGTCGAGCTCGGGTAACCCAGGTCGCAATGGGAGCCGCGCACGAAAGCGGCGTCGCGAGACGCGTTCGCGGTCGCTAGTCGCACGAGCTCGGCAACCGCGTCAGCCGGCGCGGAGTTCGGGATGCCGACGGCTAAGTGGGTACCGCTGCTCGGATGTTCGCCGTTTTTGGCCGAGTGAGTGCTGGCACTCCGGTGAAGCCAAGGAGCGCCAATTCGTGCACGATATCGGCGTCTTTCGACGTGCCCGCCGGCCACCGCCGCACGAGTACGGCAAACCGCGTCTGCCGGGGCGGGGTTCGCGACGCGTACGCAATAGTGGGAACCGTCGCTCGGATGTTCGTCGTCTTTGGCCGAGCGAGTGCTGGCACTCCGGCGAAGCGAAACGGGGCCGATTCGGGCACGATATCGGCGTATTTCGACGTGCTCGCCGGCGACCGTCGCACGAGTACGGCAAAGCGCGTCTGCCGGGGCGAGGTTTGCGACGCCGACGAAAAAGTGGGAAGCGCCGCTCGGATCTTCGCCGTTTTTGCAGGAGTGAGTGGCGGCCCTCCTGCGAGACCAAGAAGCATCGACTCGCGCACGATATCGGTGTCTTTCGACGTGCCCGCCGGCCACCGCCGCACGAGTACGGCAAACCGCGTATGCCGGGGCGGGGTTGGCGACGCCGACGCAAAAGTGGGAACCGCCACTAGGATGTTCGCCGTTTTTGGCAGAGTGAGTGCTGGCACTCCGGCGAAGCGAAAGAGCGCGAATGCGCCCACGAAAGTGGCGTGTTTGGACGTGCTTGACGACGACCACCGCAGGAAAACGAAAAACCACGTCAGCCGGGGCGAGCGACCCATGGCGGTCTGGGTGCTTATCGCTGCTATTATAGGGGCACCCCGGCAGACGCAAAAAAAAAAAAAAATTTTTTTCGACATTCTTTTTTGCTCGTCGACCTCGGGTGACCCAGGTCGCAGTGGGAGCCGCGCACGAAAGCGGCGTCGCGAGACGGCTTCGCGGTCGCTAGTCGCACGAGCTCGGCAACCGCGTCTGCCGGGGCGGAGTTCGGGACGCCGACGGCTAAGTGGGAACCGCCGCTCGGATGTTCGCCGTTTGTGGCCGAGTGAGTGCTGGCACTCCGGCGAAGCCAAACGGGGCCGATTCCGGCACGATATCGGCGTCTTTCTACGTGCTCGCCGGCGACCGTCGCACGAGTACGGCAAAGTGCGTCTGCCGGGGCGGGGTTTGCGACGCGTACGCAATAGTGAGAACCGTCGCTCGGATGTTCGTCGTCTTTCGCCGAGCCAGTGCTGGCAATCCGGCGAAGCCGAACGGAGCCGATTCGGGCACGATATCGGCGTCTTTCCACGTGCTCGCCGGCGACCGTCGCACGAGTACGGTAAACCGCGTCAGCCGGGGCGGAGTTCGGGACGCCGATGCGAAAGTGGGAAGCGCCGCTCGGATCTTCGCCGTTTTTGGAGGAGTCAGTGGCGGCACTCCGGTGAAGCCAAGGTGCGCCAATTCGCGCACGATATCGGCGTCTTTCGACGTGCCCGCCGGCCACCGTCGCACGAGTACGGCAAACCTCGTCTGCCGGGGCGGGGTTTGCGACGCCGACGCAAAAGTGGGAACCGCCGCTCGGATGTTCGCCGTTTTTGGCAGAGTGAGTGCTGGCACTCCGGCGAAGCGAAAGAGCGCGAATGCGCCCACGAAAGTGGCGTGTTTGGACGTGCTTGACGACGACCACCGCAGGAAAACGAAAAACCACGTCAGCCGGGGCGAGCGACCCATGGCGGTCTGGGTGCTTATCGCTGCTATTATAGGGGCACCCCGGCAGACGCAAAAAAAAAAAAAATTTTTTTCGACATTCTTTTTTGCTCGTCGACCTCGGGTGACCCAGGTCGCAGTGGGAGCCGCGCACGAAAGCGGCGTCGCGAGACGGCTTCGCGGTCGCTAGTCGCACGAGCTCGGCAACCGCGTCTGCCGGGGCGGAGTTCGGGACGCCGACGGCTAAGTGGGAACCGCCGCTCGGATGTTCGCCGTTTGTGGCCGAGTGAGTGCTGGCACTCCGGCGAAGCCAAACGGGGCCGATTCCGGCACGATATCGGCGTCTTTCTACGTGCTCGCCGGCGACCGTCGCACGAGTACGGCAAAGTGCGTCTGCCGGGGCGGGGTTTGCGACGCGTACGCAATAGTGAGAACCGTCGCTCGGATGTTCGTCGTCTTTCGCCGAGCCAGTGCTGGCACTCCGGCGAAGCCGAACGGAGCCGATTCGGGCACGATATCGGCGTCTTTCCACGTGCTCGCCGGCGACCGTCGCACGAGTACGGTAAACCGCGTCAGCCGGGGCGGAGTTCGGGACGCCGATGCGAAAGTGGGAAGCGCCGCTCGGATCTTCGCCGTTTTTGGAGGAGTCAGTGGCGGCACTCCGGTGAAGCCAAGGTGCGCCAATTCGCGCACGATATCGGCGTCTTTCGACGTGCCCGCCGGCCACCGTCGCACGAGTACGGCAAACCTCGTCTGCCGGGGCGGGGTTTGCGACGCCGACGCAAAAGTGGGAACCGCCGCTCGGATGTTCGCCGTTTTTGGCAGAGTGAGTGCTGGCACTCCGGCGAAGCGAAAGAGCGTGAATGCGCCCACGAAAGTAGCGTATTTGGACGTGCTTGACGGCGACCGCCGCAGGAGTACGAAAAACCACGTCAGCCGGGGCGAGCGACCCACGGCGGTCTGGGTGCTTATCGCTGCTATTATAGGGGCACCCCGGCAGACGCAGAAAGAAAAAAAAAATGGGGACATGGCGTGCGTCACCGTGCGGCTTCGCAGCGTTGCCGAAGTCGCCGAGCCCTTCGACTGAGCCGAACGGCGGACAGGGAACGTTGGTCGGCCGTTCTAACCTGTCGGTGCCACGCCGAGACGTCGTTAAGGAAAACCGCGTCGTGGGCCTCTACGACGCCGTCGAGTCGTTGTACGTTTGGTGTCCAGCGTGTCGGCGGCGAGTAGCGGACACGTCGTTCACGACTTCGGTCTTTCGCAGTCGACGCGAACTTGCGGAGAGTCGTGGTGCCTCACGTTTTCGGCAGAAACCGCGGCGGAATTTTCCCGTGCGTGCGCGCACGACCTCGGTGCTGTGCCGTCAGCGTAGTGTTGCACAAACTCGTGGCCTACCCAAGGTGCGGTACGTTTGCGGCCGTATCCTCGGTGGGAATTTCGTGAGTAGGGTCGCAAATTCTACGACCTCGGCGGGTTTGAGAGCGACGTAGACTTGTGGCACGCTCAACATGCCACACGTTTCGGGGCACACCCGCGGTGAAATTTTCTCGAGTACGCTCGTATTAGGGCCCAAGGAGGTCTGGGTACTTATCGCTGCTATTATGTGGGGGTTCTCGTGAGCGGCGTACGCGAAAGCGACCGGGTGTCTGATATGCGGCGGGCTTCGGCCTCGTCAAGCGTGTCCTCGGGTCTGCTCCAGGGGAATCCACGGCAGTCGTCTGCAGCCTCATCCGCTTGATGCGTTAGGGGCTGGTTGTCGGACGGTGCCGTTTTACCACGATATCGAGGTGTGTTCCGTGTCGTCCTCGGGCGATTCAGATGCGAAAGCGCCGAAGACGCGGGCGTGACCCGTCGTCTGGCGGCTTTGCAGTCTCGGCTCCGTTGCTAGTTCCGGCCGGTCCACCGACAGTGCAGCGGGCTTGGGCAACCCGCACGGCGCGACCGAGTCGATGCAACGAAAAAGAGCGAGCATGAACGTGCTTCTTGCCGCACGGCTCCCACTCGTCTTTCGGGAAGGTTGTGCCGTAGCGAGCTCGAACGCCGTCATCTCGGAGTGCAAAATAAGCGTGTTGGGGCGCCTGAAGGTGGCCTCCGCCGCACACAGACTGCGTCCGGCCCGCCGAGGGCGAGGACGGACGCGCAGTCGAACGATTACCTGGTTGATCCTGCCAGTAATCATATGCTTGTCTCAAAGATTAAGCCATGCATGTCTAAGTACATGCCGAAATAAGGCGAAACCGCGAATGGCTCATTAAATCAGTTATGGTTCCTTAGATCGTTTCTTCCTACTTGGATAACTGTGGCAATTCTAGAGCTAATACATGCAGTGAGCCTGGAGCCCTTTGGGTAACGGGTGCTTTTATTAGACCAAGATCGATCGGGTTTCGGCCCGTATTGTGTGGTGACTCTGGATAACTTTGTGCTGATCGCATGGCCACGAGCCGGCGACGTTTCTTTCAAGTGTCTGCCTTATCAACTTTCGATGGTAGGTTACTTGCTTACCATGGTTGTTACGGGTAACGGAGAATCAGGGTTCGATTCCGGAGAGGGAGCCTGAGAAACGGCTACCACATCCAAGGAAGGCAGCAGGCGCGCAAATTACCCACTCCCGGCACGGGGAGGTAGTGACGAAAAATAACAATACGGGACTCTTTTGAGGCCCCGTAATTGAAATGAGTACACTCTAAATCCTTTAACGAGGATCAATTGGAGGGCAAGTCTGGTGCCAGCAGCCGCGGTAATTCCAGCTCCAATAGCGTATACTAAAGCTGCTGCGGTTAAAAAGCTCGTAGTTGGATCTCAGTTCCAGACGAGTCGTGCATCTACCCGATGCGACGGCTCGGACTGAACATCATGCCGGTTCTTTCTTGGTGCACTTCATTGTGTGCCTCGAGATGGCCGGTGCTTTTACTTTGAAAAAATTAGAGTGCTCAACGCAGGCGAGTCGCCTGAATAAACTTGCATGGAATAATAGAACAAGACCTCGTTTCTGTTCTGTTGGTTTTTGGAATACGAGGTAATGATTAAGAGGGACGGACGGGGGCATTCGTATTGCGGCGCTAGAGGTGAAATTCTTGGACCGTCGCAAGACGAACTACTGCGAAAGCATTTGCCAAGAATGTTTTCATTGATCAAGAACGAAAGTCAGAGGTTCGAAGGCGATCAGATACCGCCCTAGTTCTGACCATAAACGATGCCAACCAGCGATCCGCCTGAGTTACTCAAATGACTCGGCGGGCAGCTTCCGGGAAACCAAAGTATTTGGGTTCCGGGGGAAGTATGGTTGCAAAGCTGAAACTTAAAGGAATTGACGGAAGGGCACCACCAGGAGTGGAGCCTGCGGCTTAATTTGACTCAACACGGGAAAACTTACCCGGCCCGGACACTGGGAGGATTGACAGATTGAGAGCTCTTTCTTGATTCGGTGGATGGTGGTGCATGGCCGTTCTTAGTTGGTGGAGCGATTTGTCTGGTTAATTCCGATAACGAACGAGACTCTAGCCTATTAAATAGGTGCGGGGTTCCCAGCACCTTACAACCTTCTTAGAGGGACAAGCGGCTCCTAGCCGCACGAAACAGAGCAATAACAGGTCTGTGATGCCCTTAGATGTCCGGGGCCGCACGCGCGCTACACTGAAGGAAGCAGCGTGTCTTTATCCCTGTCTGAAAAGACTGGGTAACCCGTGGAACTTCTTTCGTGATTGGGATAGGGGCTTGCAATTGTTCCCCTTGAACGAGGAATTCCCAGTAAGCGCGAGTCATAAGCTCGCGTTGATTACGTCCCTGCCCTTTGTACACACCGCCCGTCGCTACTACCGATTGAATGATTTAGTGAGGTCTTCGGACCGATGTCCGGCGCGGCCTTTCGGTTGCGCCGGTCTGTTGGAAAGATGACCAAACTTGATCATTTAGAGGAAGTAAAAGTCGTAACAAGGTTTCCGTAGGTGAACCTGCGGAAGGATCATTAACGGATTGTGAAGGGTGAGCGCCTCAGCTGCGTCTGCGCCCGACACTTTCTGCCGCTGACCCCGTTTGGACGCGGGGTCGGCTTTTCCCCACGGGGCTGCCTGAATGTGGAGCGGCACCCCGTGACAAATTGTTGCGCCCAGCGGACGCCAACACCGCGACCTTGGACGGTCGGCCAGGTGGCGGACGCGGGTACAAACGGCGCAACGCACTCATAGGTCGGCTTTCGACCCGCCACTGCACCGTGGCTCGAAGCGCTCGAAATGCGCGACCCGACCGCTGCGGGACCGCCTAGTACTGTAAACAGGAGCGGCGGAGCGCGAACGGCGAGTCGTGGTTACGTCGGTAGAAGGCGAGGCTGCGCGTTCCCGAAACGCCAGCCGAGTGCCCTCCCGACCGTTCGAGCGTGCAAGAACGAGACCCGACAATCGCGCGGCGACTGCCAAGTACGAGAGGAACGGCACAAGCGTCGGCGGTCGGTCAAGGAACTGGCGATGTGACGGGTCCGCTGTGCACCAGTGCATACCGTCCCGCCGTCCGCGGCAAGCGCCTCCGCGTCCTCGGGTGACGGAGGCTGCCGGTCGGTTCTTGCAGGCGAGGGATCTCGCTGGCACCGGTTCGCGTTGACGCGCGGCCGGTCATGGCACGGCGATGCGACGGCCGAGGTGCGCAGTACTCGATGGAGGAACCGCACGCTCCGATGACCGTCCCGCCCTCCGCGGCGTATGCGTACCGACCGTAATGGTTGCAGCAGCGCCGGCCGGCTTTTGAATTCGCCACACGAAACACGGTGCGAGATCGCGGTTAGGGGAGCGTCGACGTTGCCAGGCGTTTTGCTTGCTGCCGAGGGAAAGGCGGCACGGCCACGTCGCGCTCGTCGCGATTAGCGGGTCTGCGCGCTTTGGGAAGGTGCCGCAACGACTTGCCGAAAGAGGAAGCACGGAAGAACGAGGGACTTGGACGTCCCGACAATTGAACGCACTTGCGGCCAGGCCCTTGCTGGCTTCGTTCTTCCGCCTCGAGTAGGCTCGTACGCGGCTCCGGCGCCGAAAGTGGTCCTTGGCACCGACTTCGGTGGACGTGGGAAGTGCCGCGCAAGTACGGCGCGCCTGGCTCCACCTGTTGGCTAAAGTAGGCAGCCGGATCGGCATTTTGGTGTGCGGTGGCAAACCGTGGATGCGAAAAAAGCTTGTGCGATTTCGTGGAACAAAAAGCGGGGGTCCCCCTTTTTATGCGGAGGAGACCGACCCGCCCGCCGTGGTGAACCGCGACGCCACGGTAAAAACGGGAGAGGCTTGTCGATGGGACCGTGCATCCCGCGCTCCACGGAGGCCGGGAGGCGGCCGCCCGAGGAAATGTGTAGCCGTCGAGGCCCGCATCTGCGTGCACTCTTATCCAAATGGGTGTACCGCAGGCATTTTCTGGTTAGGCGGGCCAATGAGAGCGAGCACACAACGATACCTACGGGTCCGGCTTGGAGAACCGGCTTCGACGCCTCCCGAGTATTTATAGAGGGGTGGACCACGAAAGCACTCGCAAGTAGCGGAAGCGAAACGCCGTCCGAAACACACCGTTTGCTCGATTTGCGGCAGCCGAAAAAGGCGCGGCAGAGTTTTGGAGTCCAAGCGTGCGCTGAAAAGCGCCCTTCTTGGCCACTGTTTGGCCGAGTGCCAGAAACGTTTGGTTTTGACTGTACGGAATTGAACAAACACTTTTTCACGACTCTAAGCGGTGGATCACTCGGTTCTCGGGTCGATGAAGAACGCAGCCAGCTGCGAGACTTGGTGTGAATTGCAGGACACACTGAGCACTGATTCTTTGAACGCACATTGCGGCCTTGGGTCTTCCCTTGGCTTCGTCTGTCTGAGGGTCGGATCACATATCAAGAGAGCCTTCGGCGCACAAGGGAACGTGAGCCGTCGACTCGTTTTGACCGCGTCGGCAACACGGACAGCACGCTGAACACCTCACAGCGAGCGCCAACAGCGGCCACTCAAGGGCGAGACGGTGGCGACCGTCGTGCCAGAGCCCAACCGAAACGGGGGCGACCGACTGCATTGAGGATGTGGCACCTCGTTGAGACCGCCGCAGGACTTCGAGTCGGAAGGAAGCCTGCAGGGAAAGTGCGGTCGAGGTTGCGTACTCCTCTCTGCGACCGGGCGCGCAAGAGCTGCGAGAGCCACGGACGCGCAACTTTAACGCACGGTAAACACGAGGAGCGAAAGCCGGCCAGCAAAGCTTCTCCAGCCGTGCGCAAAGTGCGCGAGATCGCAGCCTTGCGTTGCGCTTGTTGCCCTCGAAGTAAGCAGGGTGTCCCGTAGACCGGGCGCTCGAACACGCTGCGGGGCCGTGCCTCCTCCAGGCTTTGCCGCGCGAACAGGGAACGTTCGCGCGCAAAGCGCAGGGAGGTGAGGAGGCTGCGCCCGACGTTTGCGGTTCGCTGCGTACGCGGTTGATGCGGAGAGCACGGCGCGACGACTTGCCGCGAAGCGGAAAAAGTCTCCCGCACGAGTTGGCGAAACGTTGGCGAAGCTTAAGGCGTTCTCGTCGTAGTCCGCCGTCGGTCTAAGTGCTTCGCAGTTCCCGTCCCGTTCAAAAAACTGGGCCACTCCAGTTGGGGCGGGGGCGACGCTACACGAGACGATGCCTCTCGCCAGGCTGCGTGGCTGCCCTTGCGGCGGCGGCGACTGGCCTCGGCGGTGTTTGGGCTTTCGACACGGTCGTTTATCACGCAACTGCTCGGACGACGCACGCGCGCAGCGGAATGCCGCTTGCCAGCCTTGTGAAGATGTGACCCTGTACAGGGTTGCGGGCGCACTTGGTAGGGCGTCGTACTCGGTTCGCGATGGGTTTACGAACGTGTCCCGTCACTTCCACGTCACACCGGTTGTGCGCCGCACGCGTGCAGCGGGGAAGCCGATTGCCAGCCTTGTGAAGAAGTGGCCCTGTACAGGGTTGCGGGCGCACTTGGTAGGGCGAGCGCACGCGGTCGTGCAGGAAGTTGATGGAAGCGAATGTATCCGCTGTCGACCTCAGATCAGGCGAGACAACCCGCTGAATTTAAGCATATCACTAAGCGGAGGAAAAGAAACCAACAGGGATTCCCCGAGTAGCTGCGAGCGAAACGGGACCGAGCCCAGCACCGAATCCCCCGTCCTTGCAGGCGGTCGGGAAATGTGGTGTATGGGAGGCGACGTTCTCGG
>NW_027465058.1:52500-64364 GCF_043290135.1 Rhipicephalus microplus
TGGAGTTCTGTGCGCAAAAGCGGCGGGTGTGTTTCTAAGCACCACAGCGTTGTGTCAAAAAAGAGGTGCCTGAGAGAAACGCATGCGACTGCCGTGCTTTGCGGCATAGCACCGTGCGCAAAAACGGTGCGCATGCAAGAGGTGTCAGAGCTAGCGAACTTTTGCCACGAGCAACAGGTCACTAAAAGCCTATAGATGACGGTGTTGGAGGAAAAGAAAAATATCGAGAAAGCACTGCGGTGTGCCGTGCGTAGGGACGGGCGCGCGTGCCACATGCCGCCGAAATATGGGTGTCGGAGAAAACAGAGTGCCGCGCGTAACGAGGGGCGCGCGTGTTACAGAGAGATATGCCCAAACGCATGAAAGTGTACGCAGGTGTCCTAAGGCAGTTTTTTTTTTTTTCCTCATTTTGATGTCGCCCCGGCTGACGTGGTTTTCGTTTTTCCGTGCCGCCCCGGCTGACGCGGTTTTCGTTTTTCCGTGCCGCCCCGGCTGACGCAGTTTTTGCGCCGCCCCGGCTGACGCGGTTTTCGCGCCGCCCCGGCTGACGCGGTTCCGACTTTGCACTTTTTGGCTCACCCCGGCTGGCGGCCCACTCACTCGATCGCCAGGTCTGTTTGCCCCGGTGGTTCCACCGCCAGGCTTAAGCGCGAACTTTTTTTGTTTGTTTTCTTTTGATTAAGCGCAAGCTTTTTTCTTTGTTTTCTTTTGATTAAGCGCGGGCTTTTTTCTTTGTTTTTTTTGCATTCGCCCCGGCAGACGCGGTTTTTGCGCCGCCCCGGCTGACGCGGTTTTTGCCGCCCCGGCTGACGCAGTTCGGACTTAGCACTTTTCGGCTGTGCCTGGCTGGCGGCCCACTCACTCGATCGCCATGTCTGTTTGCCACAGTTTTCCCGGTGGTGCCGCACCCGGGCTCGCCCCGGCTGACGCGGTTTCGTGCCGCCCCGGCAGACGCGGTTTTCGCGCCGCCCCGGCTGACGCGGTTTCGTGCCGCCCCGGCAGACGCGGTTTTTTGCCGCCCCGGCAGACGCGTTTTTTTTTTCTTTCGCCCCGGCTGACGCAGTTTTCGCGCCGCCCCGGCAGACGCGGTTTTCGCGCCGCCCCGGCAGACGCGGTTTTTTGCGCCGCCCCGGCTGACGCAGTTCGGACTTGGCACTTTTTGGCTGAGCCTGGCTGGCGGCCCACTCACTCGATCGCCATGTCTGTTTGCCACAGTTTTCCCGGTGGTGCCGCACCCGGGCTCGCCCCGGCTGACGCAGTTTTCGCGCCGCCCCGGCTGACGCGGTTTCGTGCCGCCCCGGCAGACGCGGTTTTTTGCGCCGCCCCGGCTGACGCGGTTTTTTGCCGCCCCGGCTGACGCAGTTCGGACTTGGCACTTTTCGGCTGTGCCTGGCTGGCGGCCCACTCACTCGATCGCCATGTCTGTTTGCCACAGTTTTCCCGGTGGTGCCGCACCCGGGCTCGCCCCGGCTGACGCAGTTTTCGCGCCGCCCCGGCTGACGCGGTTTCGTGCCGCCCCGGCAGACGCGGTTTTCGCGCCGCCCCGGCTGACGCGGTTTCGTGCCGCCCCGGCAGACGCGGTTTTTTGCCGCCCCAGCTGACGCAGTTCGGACTTAGCACTTTTTGGCTGAGCCTTGCTGGCGGCCCACTCACTCGATCGCCATGTCTGTTTGCCACAGTTTTCCCGGTGGTGCCGCACCCGGGCTCGCCCCGGCAGACGCGTTTTTTTTTTCTTTCGCCCCGGCTGACGCAGTTTTCGCGCCGCCCCGGCAGACGCGGTTTTCGCGCCGCCCCGGCAGACGCGGTTTTTTGCGCCGCCCCGGCTGACGCGGTTTTTTGCCGCCCCGGCTGACGCAGTTCGGACTTGGCACTTTTTGGCTGAGCCTGGCTGGCGGCCCACTCACTCGATCGCCATGTCTGTTTGCCACAGTTTTCCCGGTGGTGCCGCACCCGGGCTCGCCCCGGCTGACGCAGTTTTCGCGCCGCCCCGGCAGACGCGGTTTCGTGCCGCCCCGGCAGACGCGGTTTTTTGCGCCGCCCCGGCTGACGCGGTTTTTTGCCGCCCCGGCTGACACGGTTCGGACTTTGCACTTTTCGGCTGTGCCTGGCTGGCGGCCCACTCACTCGATCGCCATGTCTGTTTGCCACAGTTTTCCCGGTGGTGCCGCACCCGGGCTCGCCCCGGCAGACGCGTTTTTTTTTTTTTTTCTTTCGCCCCGGCTGACGCAGTTTTCGCGCCGCCCCGGCTGACGCGGTTTCGTGCCGCCCCGGCAGACGCGGTTTTTTGCGCCGCCCCGGCTGACGTGGTTTTTGCCGCCCCGGCTGACGCAGTTCGGACTTTGCACTTTTTGGCTGAGCCTGGCTGGCGGCCCACTCACTCGATCGCCATGTCTGTTTGCCACAGTTTTCCCGGTGGTGCCGCACCCGGGCTCGCCCCGGCAGACGCGTTTTTTTTTTTTCCTTCGCCCCGGCAGACGTGGTTCCCCCCCCCCCTCCGTCTTTCTTTTTGTTTTTTTTTTTCGCCGCGGCTGAAGTGGATTTTTCGGTGCCTCGACGCCCCGGTAGTCGCGGTTTTTCCGTTTCCGCACGGCCCCGGCTGACGCTGCTCGGTCACAGTTGCCTTTTGTGGTGATTGCAGACTTCTTGAGCGCGGGTGTTTTTTTTTTTTGTTGTTGTTGTTGTTTTATTACGCATTCGCTCCAGCAGACGCTGTTTAGACTTTTTGTTTCCTCTTTTATCCTGCGACGAGGTGACGAGGTTTATTCGGTGCCCCGCCGCCCCGGCTGAAGTGATTTTTCCTGTCCCGTGCCGCCCCGGCTGACGCGGTTGGGACTTCGCGTTTGTTCGGCCGCCACGGGTTTTGGCGCACTCGCTCGGTTGCTTGTTGTTGCCACTTGTTGCGAACCCAGGTTTCTTGAGCGAGCGCGGGCGTTTTTTCTTCCTTTCTTTCTTTGTTCTATGTGTTAGCGAATCGGCCTTTAATATCACACGAGGACTCACAACCAACAATTTTCAGTTTGAAGTGTAAAAAATCTGCAGGTGTTGACGTAACTGACTTGCCCCGTACCCTTGAGTACATCCATGAAGTTCTCGTAGTACTACTAAATCGCATTATTCCAAGTGGAGAAATTCCCATAAACTTGCAAACCTCTACACGAAAATCGGTGCGCGTGATAAAGTTGAAAATTATCGTCCGATATCAAATGTGCCTTCTATAACACAAATTCTAGGAAAAAAAAAAAAAAAACACTTGTTCGCCGTTTTCTGCGCCGTGACTGGCAGCACTCCGGCGAAGCGAAACGGGGTCGATTCGAGCACGATATCGGCGTCTTTCGACGTGCTCGCCGGCGACCGTCGCACGAGTACGTCGCACGAGCGCGTCTGCCGGGGCGCCGTTTGCGAAGCCGACGCAAAAGTGGGAACCGCCGCTCGGATGATCGCCGCTTTCGGCAGAGTGAGTGTTGGCACTCCGGGGAAGCGAAACAGCGTGAATGCGCCCACGAAATCGGCGTATTTTGAAGTGCCCGCCGGCGACCGTCGCACGAGTACGGTAAACCGCGTCAGCCGGGGCGTAGTTCGGGACGCCGACGAAAAAGTGGGAAGCGCAACTCGGATCTTCGCCGTTTTTGCAGGAGTGAGTGGCGGCCCTCCTGCGAGACCAAGAAGCATCGATTCGTGCACGAATTCGGCGCCTTTCGACGTGATCGCCGGCGACCGTCGCTCGAGTAGGGCAAACCGCGTCTGCCGGGGCGGGCTTCGGGACGCCGATGCGAAAGTGGGAAACGCTGCTCGGATGTTCGCCGTTTTTGGCCGAGTGAGTGCTGGCACACGGGCGAAGCCAAACGGGGCCGATTACGGCACGATATCGGCGTCTTTCGACGTGCCCGCCGGCGACCGTCGCACGAGTACGGTAAACCGCGTCAGCCCGGGCGGAGTTCGGGACGCCGATGCGAAAGTGGAGAACGCCGCTCGGATCTTCGCCGTTTTTGGAGGAGTGAGTGGCGGCACTCCGGAGAAGCCAGGGAGCGCCAATTAGCGCACGATATCGGCGTCTTTCGACGCGCTCGCCGGCGACCGTCGCACGAGTAGGGCAAACCGCGTCTGCCGGGGCGGGGTTTACGACGCCGACGCAAAAGTGGGAACCGCCGCTCGGATGTTGGCCGTTTTTGGCAGAGTGAGTGCTGGCACTCCGGCGACGCGAAAGAGCGCGAATGCGCCCACGAAAGTGGCGTATTTGGACGTGCGTGACGGCGACCGCTGCAGGAGTACGAAAAACCACGTCAGCCGGGGCGAGCGACACACGGCGGTCTGGGTGCTTATCGCTGCTATTATAGGGGCACCCCGGCAGACGCAGAAAAAAAAAAAAAATTTTCGACCTTCTTTTTTGCTGGTCGAGCTCGGGTAACCCAGGTCGCAATGGGAGCCGCGCACGAAAGCGGCGTCGCGAGACGCGTTCGCGGTCGCTAGTCGCACGAGCTCGGCAACCGCGTCAGCCGGCGCGGAGTTCGGGATGCCGACGGCTAAGTGGGTACCGCTGCTCGGATGTTCGCCGTTTTTGGCCGAGTGAGTGCTGGCACTCCGGTGAAGCCAAGGAGCGCCAATTCGTGCACGATATCGGCGTCTTTCGACGTGCCCGCCGGCCACCGCCGCACGAGTACGGCAAACCGCGTCTGCCGGGGCGGGGTTCGCGACGCGTACGCAATAGTGGGAACCGTCGCTCGGATGTTCGTCGTCTTTGGCCGAGCGAGTGCTGGCACTCCGGCGAAGCGAAACGGGGCCGATTCGGGCACGATATCGGCGTATTTCGACGTGCTCGCCGGCGACCGTCGCACGAGTACGGCAAAGCGCGTCTGCCGGGGCGAGGTTTGCGACGCCGACGAAAAAGTGGGAAGCGCCGCTCGGATCTTCGCCGTTTTTGCAGGAGTGAGTGGCGGCCCTCCTGCGAGACCAAGAAGCATCGACTCGCGCACGATATCGGTGTCTTTCGACGTGCCCGCCGGCCACCGCCGCACGAGTACGGCAAACCGCGTATGCCGGGGCGGGGTTGGCGACGCCGACGCAAAAGTGGGAACCGCCACTAGGATGTTCGCCGTTTTTGGCAGAGTGAGTGCTGGCACTCCGGCGAAGCGAAAGAGCGCGAATGCGCCCACGAAAGTGGCGTGTTTGGACGTGCTTGACGACGACCACCGCAGGAAAACGAAAAACCACGTCAGCCGGGGCGAGCGACCCATGGCGGTCTGGGTGCTTATCGCTGCTATTATAGGGGCACCCCGGCAGACGCAAAAAAAAAAAAAAAAATTTTTTTCGACATTCTTTTTTGCTCGTCGACCTCGGGTGACCCAGGTCGCAGTGGGAGCCGCGCACGAAAGCGGCGTCGCGAGACGGCTTCGCGGTCGCTAGTCGCACGAGCTCGGCAACCGCGTCTGCCGGGGCGGAGTTCGGGACGCCGACGGCTAAGTGGGAACCGCCGCTCGGATGTTCGCCGTTTGTGGCCGAGTGAGTGCTGGCACTCCGGCGAAGCCAAACGGGGCCGATTCCGGCACGATATCGGCGTCTTTCTACGTGCTCGCCGGCGACCGTCGCACGAGTACGGCAAAGTGCGTCTGCCGGGGCGGGGTTTGCGACGCGTACGCAATAGTGAGAACCGTCGCTCGGATGTTCGTCGTCTTTCGCCGAGCCAGTGCTGGCAATCCGGCGAAGCCGAACGGAGCCGATTCGGGCACGATATCGGCGTCTTTCCACGTGCTCGCCGGCGACCGTCGCACGAGTACGGTAAACCGCGTCAGCCGGGGCGGAGTTCGGGACGCCGATGCGAAAGTGGGAAGCGCCGCTCGGATCTTCGCCGTTTTTGGAGGAGTCAGTGGCGGCACTCCGGTGAAGCCAAGGTGCGCCAATTCGCGCACGATATCGGCGTCTTTCGACGTGCCCGCCGGCCACCGTCGCACGAGTACGGCAAACCTCGTCTGCCGGGGCGGGGTTTGCGACGCCGACGCAAAAGTGGGAACCGCCGCTCGGATGTTCGCCGTTTTTGGCAGAGTGAGTGCTGGCACTCCGGCGAAGCGAAAGAGCGCGAATGCGCCCACGAAAGTGGCGTGTTTGGACGTGCTTGACGACGACCACCGCAGGAAAACGAAAAACCACGTCAGCCGGGGCGAGCGACCCATGGCGGTCTGGGTGCTTATCGCTGCTATTATAGGGGCACCCCGGCAGACGCAAAAAAAAAAAAATTTTTTTCGACATTCTTTTTTGCTCGTCGACCTCGGGTGACCCAGGTCGCAGTGGGAGCCGCGCACGAAAGCGGCGTCGCGAGACGGCTTCGCGGTCGCTAGTCGCACGAGCTCGGCAACCGCGTCTGCCGGGGCGGAGTTCGGGACGCCGACGGCTAAGTGGGAACCGCCGCTCGGATGTTCGCCGTTTGTGGCCGAGTGAGTGCTGGCACTCCGGCGAAGCCAAACGGGGCCGATTCCGGCACGATATCGGCGTCTTTCTACGTGCTCGCCGGCGACCGTCGCACGAGTACGGCAAAGTGCGTCTGCCGGGGCGGGGTTTGCGACGCGTACGCAATAGTGAGAACCGTCGCTCGGATGTTCGTCGTCTTTCGCCGAGCCAGTGCTGGCACTCCGGCGAAGCCGAACGGAGCCGATTCGGGCACGATATCGGCGTCTTTCCACGTGCTCGCCGGCGACCGTCGCACGAGTACGGTAAACCGCGTCAGCCGGGGCGGAGTTCGGGACGCCGATGCGAAAGTGGGAAGCGCCGCTCGGATCTTCGCCGTTTTTGGAGGAGTCAGTGGCGGCACTCCGGTGAAGCCAAGGTGCGCCAATTCGCGCACGATATCGGCGTCTTTCGACGTGCCCGCCGGCCACCGTCGCACGAGTACGGCAAACCTCGTCTGCCGGGGCGGGGTTTGCGACGCCGACGCAAAAGTGGGAACCGCCGCTCGGATGTTCGCCGTTTTTGGCAGAGTGAGTGCTGGCACTCCGGCGAAGCGAAAGAGCGTGAATGCGCCCACGAAAGTAGCGTATTTGGACGTGCTTGACGGCGACCGCCGCAGGAGTACGAAAAACCACGTCAGCCGGGGCGAGCGACCCACGGCGGTCTGGGTGCTTATCGCTGCTATTATAGGGGCACCCCGGCAGACGCAGAAAGAAAAAAAAAATGGGGACATGGCGTGCGTCACCGTGCGGCTTCGCAGCGTTGCCGAAGTCGCCGAGCCCTTCGACTGAGCCGAACGGCGGACAGGGAACGTTGGTCGGCCGTTCTAACCTGTCGGTGCCACGCCGAGACGTCGTTAAGGAAAACCGCGTCGTGGGCCTCTACGACGCCGTCGAGTCGTTGTACGTTTGGTGTCCAGCGTGTCGGCGGCGAGTAGCGGACACGTCGTTCACGACTTCGGTCTTTCGCAGTCGACGCGAACTTGCGGAGAGTCGTGGTGCCTCACGTTTTCGGCAGAAACCGCGGCGGAATTTTCCCGTGCGTGCGCGCACGACCTCGGTGCTGTGCCGTCAGCGTAGTGTTGCACAAACTCGTGGCCTACCCAAGGTGCGGTACGTTTGCGGCCGTATCCTCGGTGGGAATTTCGTGAGTAGGGTCGCAAATTCTACGACCTCGGCGGGTTTGAGAGCGACGTAGACTTGTGGCACGCTCAACATGCCACACGTTTCGGGGCACACCCGCGGTGAAATTTTCTCGAGTACGCTCGTATTAGGGCCCAAGGAGGTCTGGGTACTTATCGCTGCTATTATGTGGGGGTTCTCGTGAGCGGCGTACGCGAAAGCGACCGGGTGTCTGATATGCGGCGGGCTTCGGCCTCGTCAAGCGTGTCCTCGGGTCTGCTCCAGGGGAATCCACGGCAGTCGTCTGCAGCCTCATCCGCTTGATGCGTTAGGGGCTGGTTGTCGGACGGTGCCGTTTTACCACGATATCGAGGTGTGTTCCGTGTCGTCCTCGGGCGATTCAGATGCGAAAGCGCCGAAGACGCGGGCGTGACCCGTCGTCTGGCGGCTTTGCAGTCTCGGCTCCGTTGCTAGTTCCGGCCGGTCCACCGACAGTGCAGCGGGCTTGGGCAACCCGCACGGCGCGACCGAGTCGATGCAACGAAAAAGAGCGAGCATGAACGTGCTTCTTGCCGCACGGCTCCCACTCGTCTTTCGGGAAGGTTGTGCCGTAGCGAGCTCGAACGCCGTCATCTCGGAGTGCAAAATAAGCGTGTTGGGGCGCCTGAAGGTGGCCTCCGCCGCACACAGACTGCGTCCGGCCCGCCGAGGGCGAGGACGGACGCGCAGTCGAACGATTACCTGGTTGATCCTGCCAGTAATCATATGCTTGTCTCAAAGATTAAGCCATGCATGTCTAAGTACATGCCGAAATAAGGCGAAACCGCGAATGGCTCATTAAATCAGTTATGGTTCCTTAGATCGTTTCTTCCTACTTGGATAACTGTGGCAATTCTAGAGCTAATACATGCAGTGAGCCTGGAGCCCTTTGGGTAACGGGTGCTTTTATTAGACCAAGATCGATCGGGTTTCGGCCCGTATTGTGTGGTGACTCTGGATAACTTTGTGCTGATCGCATGGCCACGAGCCGGCGACGTTTCTTTCAAGTGTCTGCCTTATCAACTTTCGATGGTAGGTTACTTGCTTACCATGGTTGTTACGGGTAACGGAGAATCAGGGTTCGATTCCGGAGAGGGAGCCTGAGAAACGGCTACCACATCCAAGGAAGGCAGCAGGCGCGCAAATTACCCACTCCCGGCACGGGGAGGTAGTGACGAAAAATAACAATACGGGACTCTTTTGAGGCCCCGTAATTGAAATGAGTACACTCTAAATCCTTTAACGAGGATCAATTGGAGGGCAAGTCTGGTGCCAGCAGCCGCGGTAATTCCAGCTCCAATAGCGTATACTAAAGCTGCTGCGGTTAAAAAGCTCGTAGTTGGATCTCAGTTCCAGACGAGTAGTGCATCTACCCGATGCGACGGCTCGGACTGAACATCATGCCGGTTCTTTCTTGGTGCACTTCATTGTGTGCCTCGAGATGGCCGGTGCTTTTACTTTGAAAAAATTAGAGTGCTCAACGCAGGCGAGTCGCCTGAATAAACTTGCATGGAATAATAGAACAAGACCTCGTTTCTGTTCTGTTGGTTTTTGGAATACGAGGTAATGATTAAGAGGGACGGACGGGGGCATTCGTATTGCGGCGCTAGAGGTGAAATTCTTGGACCGTCGCAAGACGAACTACTGCGAAAGCATTTGCCAAGAATGTTTTCATTGATCAAGAACGAAAGTCAGAGGTTCGAAGGCGATCAGATACCGCCCTAGTTCTGACCATAAACGATGCCAACCAGCGATCCGCCTGAGTTACTCAAATGACTCGGCGGGCAGCTTCCGGGAAACCAAAGTATTTGGGTTCCGGGGGAAGTATGGTTGCAAAGCTGAAACTTAAAGGAATTGACGGAAGGGCACCACCAGGAGTGGAGCCTGCGGCTTAATTTGACTCAACACGGGAAAACTTACCCGGCCCGGACACTGGGAGGATTGACAGATTGAGAGCTCTTTCTTGATTCGGTGGATGGTGGTGCATGGCCGTTCTTAGTTGGTGGAGCGATTTGTCTGGTTAATTCCGATAACGAACGAGACTCTAGCCTATTAAATAGGTGCGGGGTTCCCAGCACCTTACAACCTTCTTAGAGGGACAAGCGGCTCCTAGCCGCACGAAACAGAGCAATAACAGGTCTGTGATGCCCTTAGATGTCCGGGGCCGCACGCGCGCTACACTGAAGGAAGCAGCGTGTCTTTATCCCTGTCTGAAAAGACTGGGTAACCCGTGGAACTTCTTTCGTGATTGGGATAGGGGCTTGCAATTGTTCCCCTTGAACGAGGAATTCCCAGTAAGCGCGAGTCATAAGCTCGCGTTGATTACGTCCCTGCCCTTTGTACACACCGCCCGTCGCTACTACCGATTGAATGATTTAGTGAGGTCTTCGGACCGATGTCCGGCGCGGCCTTTCGGTTGCGCCGGTCTGTTGGAAAGATGACCAAACTTGATCATTTAGAGGAAGTAAAAGTCGTAACAAGGTTTCCGTAGGTGAACCTGCGGAAGGATCATTAACGGATTGTGAAGGGTGAGCGCCTCAGCTGCGTCTGCGCCCGACACTTTCTGCCGCTGACCCCGTTTGGACGCGGGGTCGGCTTTTCCCCACGGGGCTGCCTGAATGTGGAGCGGCACCCCGTGACAAATTGTTGCGCCCAGCGGACGCCAACACCGCGACCTTGGACGGTCGGCCAGGTGGCGGACGCGGGTACAAACGGCGCAACGCACTCATAGGTCGGCTTTCGACCCGCCACTGCACCGTGGCTCGAAGCGCTCGAAATGCGCGACCCGACCGCTGCGGGACCGCCTAGTACTGTAAACAGGAGCGGCGGAGCGCGAACGGCGAGTCGTGGTTACGTCGGTAGAAGGCGAGGCTGCGCGTTCCCGAAACGCCAGCCGAGTGCCCTCCCGACCGTTCGAGCGTGCAAGAACGAGACCCGACAATCGCGCGGCGACTGCCAAGTACGAGAGGAACGGCACAAGCGTCGGCGGTCGGTCAAGGAACTGGCGATGTGACGGGTCCGCTGTGCACCAGTGCATACCGTCCCGCCGTCCGCGGCAAGCGCCTCCGCGTCCTCGGGTGACGGAGGCTGCCGGTCGGTTCTTGCAGGCGAGGGATCTCGCTGGCACCGGTTCGCGTTGACGCGCGGCCGGTCATGGCACGGCGATGCGACGGCCGAGGTGCGCAGTACTCGATGGAGGAACCGCACGCTCCGATGACCGTCCCGCCCTCCGCGGCGTATGCGTACCGACCGTAATGGTTGCAGCAGCGCCGGCCGGCTTTTGAATTCGCCACACGAAACACGGTGCGAGATCGCGGTTAGGGGAGCGTCGACGTTGCCAGGCGTTTTGCTTGCTGCCGAGGGAAAGGCGGCACGGCCACGTCGCGCTCGTCGCGATTAGCGGGTCTGCGCGCTTTGGGAAGGTGCCGCAACGACTTGCCGAAAGAGGAAGCACGGAAGAACGAGGGACTTGGACGTCCCGACAATTGAACGCACTTGCGGCCAGGCCCTTGCTGGCTTCGTTCTTCCGCCTCGAGTAGGCTCGTACGCGGCTCCGGCGCCGAAAGTGGTCCTTGGCACCGACTTCGGTGGACGTGGGAAGTGCCGCGCAAGTACGGCGCGCCTGGCTCCACCTGTTGGCTAAAGTAGGCAGCCGGATCGGCATTTTGGTGTGCGGTGGCAAACCGTGGATGCGAAAAAAGCTTGTGCGATTTCGTGGAACAAAAAGCGGGGGTCCCCCTTTTTATGCGGAGGAGACCGACCCGCCCGCCGTGGTGAACCGCGACGCCACGGTAAAAACGGGAGAGGCTTGTCGATGGGACCGTGCATCCCGCGCTCCACGGAGGCCGGGAGGCGGCCGCCCGAGGAAATGTGTAGCCGTCGAGGCCCGCATCTGCGTGCACTCTTATCCAAATGGGTGTACCGCAGGCTTTTTCTGGTTAGGCGGGCCAATGAGAGCGAGCACACAACGATACCTACGGGTCCGGCTTGGAGAACCGGCTTCGACGCCTCCCGAGTATTTATAGAGGGGTGGACCACGAAAGCACTCGCAAGTAGCGGAAGCGAAACGCCGTCCGAAACACACCGTTTGCTCGATTTGCGGCAGCCGAAAAAGGCGCGGCAGAGTTTTGGAGTCCAAGCGTGCGCTGAAAAGCGCCCTTCTTGGCCACTGTTTGGCCGAGTGCCAGAAACGTTTGGTTTTGACTGTACGGAATTGAACAAACACTTTTTCACGACTCTAAGCGGTGGATCACTCGGTTCTCGGGTCGA
>NW_027465059.1:0-63689 GCF_043290135.1 Rhipicephalus microplus
AGGAAAGAAGGAAGGAAGGAAGGAAGGAAGGAAGGAAGGAAGGAAGGAAGGAAGGAGGAAGGAAGGAGGAAGGAAGGAAGGAAGGAAGGAAGGAAGGAAGGAAGGAAGGAAGGAAGGAAGGAAGGAAGAGGAAGGAAGGAAGGAAGGAAGGAAGGAAGGAAGGAAGGAAGGAAGGAATGAAGGAAGGAGGAAGGAAGGAAGGAAGGAAGGAAGGAAGGAAGGAAGGAAGGAAGGAAGGAAGGAAGAAGGAAGGAAGGAAGAAGGAAGGAAGGAAGGAAGGAAGGAAGGAAGGAAGGAAGGAAGGAAGGAAGAAGGAAGGAAGGAAGGAAGAAGGAAGAAGGAAGGAAGGAAGGAAGGAAGGAAGGAAGGAAGGAAGGAAGGAAGAAGGAAGGAAGGAAGGAAGGAAGGAAGGAAGGAAGGAAGGAAGGAAGGAAGGAAGGAAGGAAGGAAGGAAGGAAGGAAGGAAGAAGGAAGGAAGGAAGGAAGGAAGGAAGGAAGGAAGGAAGGAAGGAAGGAAGGAAGGAAGAAGGAAGGAAGGAAGGAAGGAAGGAAGGAAGGAAGGAAGAAGGAAGGAAGGAAGGAAGGAAGGAAGGAAGGAAGGAAGGAAGGAAGGAAGAGAAGGAAGGAAAAGGAAGGAAGGAAGGAAGGAAGAAGGAAGGAAGGAAGGAAGGAAGGAAGGAAGGAAGGAAGGAAGGAAGGAAGGAAGGAAGGAAGGAAGGAAGGAAGGAAGGAAGGAAGGAAGGAAGGAAGGAGGAAGGAAGGAAGGAAGGAAGGAAGGAAGGAAGGAAGGAAGGAAGGAAGGAAGGAAGGAAGGAAGGAAGGAAGGAAGGAAGGAAGAAGGAAGGAAGGAAGGGAAGGAAGGAAGGAAGGAAGGAAGGAAGGAAGGAAGGAAGGAAGGAAGGAAGGAAGGAAGGAAGGAAGGAAGGAAGGAAGGAAGGAAGGAAGGAAGGAAGGAAGGAAGAAGGAAGAAGGAAGGAAGGAAGAAGGAAGGAAGGAAGGAAGGAAGGAAGGAAGGAAGGAGGAAGGAAGGAAGGAAGGAAGGAAGGAAGGAAGGAAGGAAGGAAGGAAGAAGGAAGGAAGGAAGGAAGGAAGGAAGAAGGAAGGAAGAAGGAAGGAAGGAAGGAAGGAAGGAAGGAAGGAAGGAAGGAAGGAAGGAAGGAAGGAAGGAAGGAAGGAAGGAAGGAAGAAGGAAGGAAGGAAGGAAGGAAGGAAGGAAGGAAGGAAGAGAAGGAAGGAAGGAAGAGAAGGAAGGAAGGAAGAAGGAAGGAAGGAAGGAAGGAAGGAAGAAGAAGGAAGGAAGAAGGAAGGAAGGAAGGAAGGAAGGAAGGAAGGAAGGAAGGAAGGAAGAGAAGGAAGGAAGGAGAGGAAGGAAGGAAGAGAAGGAAGGAAGGAAGGAAGAAGGAAGAAGGAAGGAAGGAAGGAAGGAAGGAAGGAAGGAATGTAAGAGATATACGGGCTCATTCTCTCTTGTTACTTGTTAGACCACAACATGCACACTACCCCTCCCACTAGCGTATAATATTTGATTACCATACAATATAGGATACGACATACTGTTAATCACCACACGAAGTAAATAAACTTTCTGGGCAACAAAGGAAACTCAGGAGCAACAGTTTTCTACATTTCAACATTCGCGTTAATGTTTTTGTTGATTGTCGTACTTCAGTTTGTTTTGGCTGGCCTTCAGTATTGTATATGTTCTGGCACGCTATAATTAGTTCAGATATCCGTTCCTTGCCTTCCAGATAATAAAACAGTAAGCAGTCTGCGTTCCCGCTTATTGCGTGGTCTGATCTTAATATTTACCGAATTATTTCTTCGTTGTGGGGCTGTAAGCATGGCTCTCTACTAAACAATCTTATGACCACTTCCTTCCACGACGTTTGAGAAAGTGGGACCATCAGCAACGCCATCCTGGAGACCCCATGGCGGGCAGTGAAAAGGGCTGAAGAGGCGGCCGTCCGACAACAAATTTCACTAAAATATTTTCACCAATACATTTTCACTAAATAGAGTTGTATCTCTCTTTATTTTATTCGCAAACTCTCATTTGTAAGATCAGCAATCATCAGGAGCTTTTCACTTCACTTTAACTCTGTATTCAGGTACACAAATGACAATGCTGACACATGCTGACAGTACAATATTTATCAGAATAGAAATGGCAGGCCATCCCGGCATAAGCACATGCTGCTAATGCAGTAGCCACTGTCGTTCAGCCTGTTTCGCTGCCAGTGTTTAATTTTTTGGGAGTACATAATCAACTGCACCCCTACACTACCACCAAACCGGCCCGCACAACTCTGGAAGCAAAATGCATCATGAGTTACTTTTCCGGCAGTACATGAAAGCAGTCTCAAATTGAACGAGCATAGAAGGCGTCTGGAAGACAAATGAATCGTGCTATGTTTCCCTGCCACTGACAGTGTTTTTTTTTATTTCCCGCTTCTCATCACAGACCGCGCGAGTAAATTTATAGGCCCTCGCTGCCGAAGTACTTCGCTCTGTTTCATTTATTAAGGGACGAGTGAAGGCCACTGTAAATCATTGAAGAACTTCATTAGATAAAGTGAACGGCTCCTTCCTGTTTTCTCACAAACGGAGGCTCAAAATAGACGCCATATATTAGTTCTCTTTTGAAAAGGAGGTTGTCGTTGAGTACATATCCGTGAGTCCGCGCTTGTCGCTACCTACTTCCTGTTTTTTTTTTTTCGCGAGAAGCACTGGAGAAATGTTTCATCCTTAAAGCCTTGTTTACTAAAGTCGAGGGTAACGACGGAACACTCGATCTGTTTTCTTATTGATGGTTCTCGCTAACAGAGAAGTGTTCCAGCGGACACCTCACAGCATCAGCTCACCAGTGAGCATCAAAAGAGACGAACCATTCACACGATGTTTGTGATATAGCTACCTTGGTGCAATGCGTTGCGCGTGCAGCTTCATGTTCAATTGGAAGCGCCTGGTGTTTATGAACAACCCTCGTTCAAAATGCAGCGTCGACACAAAATTATCCTTTATCAGTTGGGACAGGCCGACGAGAATATACAAGTTAGAGGAATATTACCTTAACTCCTGCAATTGCTCACGTGATATGCGGAAGTGTGCCTATAACTAGCATACACAAGACGATTGACGTAGCTGCAATACATGAACATATTGCACCGGATGTATGTGGCAAAAATATTCGGCAGATTCCATGCACCGGGGTGATTGATTTCCTCAAGCGAAGCAGTAAACGCGTAGCACTCTAAAACGACTTTGTCGAATGAACATAACGTTCCGAGATAAATACCTAGTAAATTGTGCAGTTCGCGCTATGCATTGTGAGCGTACCAGACACAGGGACATTTGCACACACACACACACACACACACACACACACACATATATATATATATATATATATATATATATATATATATAAAGGAAGTCAAAGAAGTGTATACCTAAGGGGTCGTTTTTCCGTGTTGTGTTTTAACACAATATTAATGAGATCTAACGTACAGTGTAGCCAAGGAATGTACAGGGGAAGTTATTAGAACCAATGGAATGTAAATAAGAAGAAAGAAAAGTGGATGAAAAAATAACCAGCCGTGAGCAGGAATCGAACCTACAACCTTCGAATAACGCGTTCGATGCTCTAACCACTGAGGTACCATATATATATATATATATATATATATATATATATATATATATATATATATATATATTGTGACGACGCGAGATTGACGAGCACACAAAGCGCCTCAAACAAATACGATTTATCGATCGCAGGAAAACAGACTGCAACGACTTCTTCGTCTTTTACCCTCGGCCAAAGACACTCGCGCTCCTTCGTTGTCCTCACCACTGGCACATACGCGCGTCATTATTCCCCCTTTAAAAAAACATCGTCCCGATGTTAAACGTTTGAGAAGCAAGGCGAAACCAAAACTGCACAGTTAGTCACTGAAAGTAAGGCTTCATCCGAAGCACGTGGACAATTTCTGGTGAATGTCTGCGCCGCTTTGAACACTGCACGCCGTCCGGAACAACCTCGTAGTTTACGTCACTAATGCGTCGCAGAACCTTGTAGGGTCCGAAGTATCTTCGCAACAGCTTTTCGGAAAGCCCACGCTGACGAACAGGTGTCCAGACCCATACTTTGTCGTCCACGTTGTATATGACGGGTCTGTGCCGGAGGTTGTAATACTTGGCATCGTCGTCTTGCTGTTTGGTGATTCGCAACCTGGCAAGTTGTCTGGCTTCTTCTGCTAGCTGGGTAAACTCTTGGGCGTCTGTCTCATTGCCATCATTTTCATGAGGGAGCATTGCGTCTAACGTTGTTGTAACCTCGCGTCCATAGAGGAGACTAAAAGGTGTCTTCCGAGTGGTCTCTTGACGAGCCGTGTTGTAGGCGAACGTGACGTAGGGCAAAATGATGTCCCAGTTCTTGTGCTCTACATCTACGTACATGCTTATCATGTCAGCCAGGGTCTTGTTGAGGCGTTCGGTGAGCCCGTTGGTCTGGGGATGATACGCCGTTGTCTTCCTGTGAGCTGTACCACTTAGTCGGAAAATGGTGTTCAAAAGCTCGGCCATGAACGCAGTACCTCTGTCGGTGATTACTGTTGCGGGGGCACCGTGTCTTAAGACGATGGCTTCGATGAAAAATTGCGCCGCTTCAGCTGCCGTTGCCCGTGGCAGAGCGCCTGTCTCCGCGTATCGGGTCAGGTAATCCGTGGCGACGATTATCCACCTGTTTCCAGTGGCAGACTTCGGGAAGGGGCCCAGAAAATCCATGCCAATTTGTGCAAACGGTGTCGCCGGCACTCGAACAGGCTGCAGCAGGCCAGCTGGTTTGATGGATGGTGGCTTGCGGCGCTGGCAATCTAGACATGCCTGCACGTAAGTTTTGACAACTTCGGCAAGTCTTGGCCAGTAATAGTTCTGCCTTATCCTCGCCAATGTTCTTGCGTAACCCAAGTGACCAGCGGTAGGTTCGTCGTGACAGGCTTGCAGTACCTCACGGCGAAGCGAAGAAGGAACGACGAGCAAGTAGCTGCTGCCGGTGGGTGAAAAGTTCCTCTTATAAAGAACGTCATTTCGCAAGCAGTACGACGGCAGCCCTCTCACAAATAACTTTGGAACGCTATTCGCTCGCCCTTGTAGGTAATCTATAAGTGGTAGCAGCTCAGCATCGCCACGCTGCTGTTGAGAAAAGGTGGCAGTGTCCACAATTCCGAGAAAGGCCGTGTCGTCATCGTCGTTGTCCGGGGATGCCGTCTCAACAGGAGACCGAGAAAGACAGTCGGCATCGGTGTGTCGTTTTCCCGACTTGTAGGCAACAGTGAAGTCAAATTCTTGGAGCCGAAGACTTCATCGTGCAAGGCGGCCAGACGGATCTTTCAAGTTGACTAACCAACAGAGAGAGTGGTGATCGCTGATAACGGTGAATGGGCGGCCGTACAAATAAGGACGAAACTTCAGGACTGCCCATACCATTGCAAGACATTCTTTTTCCGTCGTAGTGTAATTAGCTTCAGCTCGGGACAGCGTCCTGCTGGCATAGGCGATCACGTTTTCATTGTTGTCCTTCGACTGTACGAGCACTGCTCCAAGACCCACATTACTAGCGTCTGTATGAAGTATTGTCGGTGCGTCTTCATCGAAGTGGGCCAGCACGGGGGGTGTTTGCATTCGCTGACGAAGCTCGTGAAATGCCTGCTGTTGGTCTTCGCCCCATCTGAAGGGGGTATCTTCCCGAGTAAGCTGCGTCAATGGCCATGCGATGCGCGAAAAATTAGCAATAAACCGCCGGTAGTAGGCACAGAGACCTAAAAAACGTCGCACTGATTTTTTGTCTGATGGTGTCGGGAAGTTTGCCACGGCGGCAATTTTATCCGGGTCGGGTCGGATCCCTTGGCTGCTCACGACGTGACCGAGGAATCGAAGTTCGTGGAAGCCGAAGTGGCACTTTTCTGGTTTTAGAGTAAGACCGGCCAAGCGTATTGCTTCAAAAACTGCTTCGAGCCTTCGTAAGTGTTCCTCGAAAGTCGCGGAAAAGACAATCACGTCATCGAGGTACACCAAGCAGGTTTGCCACTTAAGTCCCGACAGAACCGTGTCCATGAGACGCTGGAATGTTGCTGGCGCCGAACACAAATCGAAAGGAAGAACCTGAAATTCATAAAGTCCGTCGGGCGTAACAAAGGCGGTCTTCTCACGATCTCTCTCATCCACTTCAATTTGCCAGTAGCCGCTTTTTAAGTCCATAGACGAAAAGTAGCGTGCGTTTCGTAGTCTATCCAATGAATCATCAATACGCGGCAGAGGGTAGACGTCCTTCTTTGTGATCTGATTAAGCTTACGGTAGTCGACGCAGAAACGCAAGCTACCATCCTTCTTTTTGACGAGTACTACAGGTGATGCCCAAGGACTGTTAGACGGCCGAATAACACCATCTTCTAGCATCGTTTTCACCTGTTTTTGAATTACCTCACGCTCCTTTGGGGCGACTCGATAGGGATTTTGACGGATGGGTCTGGCATCGGAATCCGTGATGATGCGGTGTTTGGTCAGTGCCGTTTGACCAACTCTTGATATGGATGAGAAGCAGCCGTGGAACTTGTTGATCAGCGTGAGAAGGCGGTCTCGCTCAATGGGAGATAACATTGGACCAACGTCTACAGGTGTCGGTGTAGTGATAGTAGACACTGCTGCTTCCTCCACTAAATGACAATCTTCTGTTTGCGAGAGTTCGTCAAAATAGGCAATAGCCGTGCCTTTAACTATGTGTCGGCGTTCTCTGCTGAAATTTGTCAATAGCAGTTCAGCGCATCCGTCAATAACAGTGATGACAGCCCTGGCAACAGAAATGCCGCTAGTGAATGCGAGCTCCTTGATGTGTTCAGCGACGCCAGTACCATTTCGTAATTTGTCACAGTGCACGGATACGAGAGAACAACTTCGTGGCGGCAGTATGACGTCGTCATCGGCAATACGGAAGTGAGGTGGCTGGTGTTGCTCATCTGTAGCAGTCTCCGAGCTTACAGTGAACGTTACGCTTCTGTCACGGATGTCAATCACAGCCCCGTATTCGCGCAAGAAATCCATTCCCAATATGAGCTGTTTACAGCACTCGTGGAGAATGACGAGGGTGGCGACAAAGGTAGAACCAGCAATGAAGAGTCGGGCCGTGCACCTTCCAACCGGTGTCATCAACTGACCTCCTGCAGTTCTTATATTGGGTCCCTGCCATGGCATTTTCACCTTCCTGAGCCTTTCGGCTAGCTGTAGGCTTATTATAGAAAAATGGGAGCCAGTGTCCACAAGTGCCGTCACTTGGTGGCCGTCAATGTGAACGACGAGGTCAGCGCTGATAACGTCGGTTACGTCGGCAGTTGTCTCATTCGTCGAATTAGTCGTTGCTGTCGTCTTCTTCGGTATCGATGGCTTCGAGCTGTCACTTGTCTGCAATGGGGGCTGTTCGGAATTTCGAATATTGGCAACCCCACCCCCCGAGGTCGCTGCGTCTAGTTTCCCCGTCGCGGGCTAGGGGACCTGCCCCTGGTGACGTCGGCAAAACTGCGACGATTAGGTGAACTGGGCCGCGCAGGAGATGGAGAACGTGATCTGGGCATTACTGTATTCTGCGGCGGTGTGTTCACATGGGCGTAGTTGTACATGTGTTGATCGTCGTACGCAACGTAATCAGGGTAACGAGGAAATCTCGAGTACTGAGCGTCGCGATAACGGCAAACTCTGTAGACGTGCCCAGCTTCGCCACAATGAAAGCATACCGGTCGACGGTCAGCGGTACGCCACAAATCGGTTTTCCGACGCTGGTAGGTAAGTGGAGACTCACTATTGGGCCACGTTGTGGGGCGACGTTGTGGGGCATGTTGGTTATACGGCATTCGTCTTGTCGGAGGGATCGGTGAGGTTGCGAAAGTGGTCGGTGCTGACAGTGGCTGTGTTTGCAGGGTTGGTGGTGGTCCTGTCATTGGGGTCTGCTGTGCTGAAGGAGCGACGACGGGGCGTCGGACTGCATCAGCATAAGTAAAATGTCGTCGCACACCATTATAGCCGGATGAAGAAAGAGCATGGCGGACCTCATCCCGGACAACATCAGCGACAAAAGACAATGCCGGCGTCGGTTCAGTTGCTGGAATTAAACCAAGCTGCCGAAGCTCCTCCCTCAAAATCTCCCGGATGACTTCCCGCAGAGGCCTGTCGTTGTCACAGAGGCTCGCCGCAGTCGTGACAGGGCTACTCGCTCGAACGTTGACCGGGTTCTGCTGGCGGTACCGTTGCTGTAGGGCCCGTTCAATAGCTGTGGCTTCTTTCGTGAACTCAGCTACAGTTGTTGGCGGATTTCTCACAAGCCCAGCAAACAGTTGCTCCTTCACGCCTCGCATTAGATACCGGAGTTTCCTGTCTTCCGGCATCTCGGGATCCGCCCTGCCGAAAAGACGGGTCATGTCCTCGGCGAACATAGCGACGCTCTCGTTTGGTTTTTGAATTCGGGCTTCCAAGAGACGTTGCGCATTCTCCTTTCTGTCAAGACTACTGAAGGTGTCAATCAGCTGGTTGCGGAAGTCATCCCACGTAGCCATGCTTCTTTCCCTGTTAATGTACCACGTCTGGGCGTTGTCTTTCAGGTAGAAGTACACATTCGCGAGCTTGTCTTCTGGGGTGGCCCACTGGTTGTACTTCGCGCAGCGTTCGAACTGGTCCAACCAGTCTTGTGCATCTTCATAGGTCTCACCATGAAAGCAGTCAGGAATCATGGGATTATGAAGTGTCATGTGCGATGTAGCTGCAGTGGCCATGGTGGTTGAAGGAGGCAAGCGATTGCTGGCAGTTTCTAGAAAGGGATTGAGCTCGGGAGCTAGGCCTCGCAGACGGCGGCTGGAACGGTGGACTGGTGTGTCGACGGGTGGTAGTGATTCCGGGCTTGAATGTCGGGTCCGCGAAGGGGTGCTAAGCATGAAGACGTACCCAGCACCTCCACCAGTGTGACGACGCGAGATTGACGAGCACACAAAGCGCCTCAAACAAATACGATTTATCGATCGCAGGAAAACAGACTGCAACGACTTCTTCGTCTTTTACCCTCGGCCAAAGACACTCGCGCTCCTTCGTTGTCCTCACCACTGGCACATACGCGCGTCAATATATATATATATATATATATATATATATATATATATATATATATATATATATATATATATATATATATATATATATATATATTGTGAGCGCTATGTACTTCATCTTCATCTGTATGACAAAACCATTGTAGTGATCATCATCGTATGTCACGCGGGCTCGGCCTCTTTCGCTCATGCATCTGGATTAAAAATATAACCTGGTTACTGCCGTACCGGATGTGGTCTTATAAGTGGTGGAGCGTGCTTTAATTCCCACGTCCTCCTGCTCTACCCGTCACCCCTGGAGCTCCGGTCTGGTCGACGGTTGTGCCCTCAAGCAACAGCGATGGCAGAACCCAACGCGTCCGCTGCCGCAACCGCTCGTTCTCAGCCATTTAGGCTTCACTACACCGTGAGTACCTCTCACGGAGACCCTCCGGTATTTTCCGGCCTTTGCGGCGAAGACGTCGAAGAATTGGTGGACAGTTATGATCGAACCAGCGTTTGTAATTATTGGGACGAGGTGCACAAACTGCGCTACGTTCCTTTTTATCTCAATGGCGCCGCTAAAACCCGGTATTAAACCACGTGAGCGACTTATCCGATTGGTCAGCCTTCACGGGGCATCTCCGTCAGGTATTTGGCACGTCTACAGGATGCTCTGCGATAGCGAAACGGAAGCTCGCAACCCGCATCCAGGGGGACGACGAATCATATACGTCCTACATTGAAGATATTCTGGCTCTCTGTCACCGAGCGCAAAATGGCGTGATGGAGGCCGATCGCATCCGACACCTACTGAAAGGTATCAACTCTGTGGCCTTCAATGCTCTCGTTATCCAGAACCCAACTACCGTCCGGGACGTCTTCACCACAAGCCAACGCCTGGACGCGCTTCTTTTCATGCGCCTTCTACTCGCCTCCTGCGACGCTCGCTTTGCCGGAGAGCATGAATTGTGAGCCCTTATCCACACAATTGTCAGAGAGGAGCTCCACGGCCTTATTACAGGCAACCCAACCATTGCGTCTGTCCGCACACCTTCTCCCAATCTGCGTGAGATGATCAAGGACGAACTGGCATCGATGCAAGCGCTGCACATGCTCGTCTCCTATGCCCTTTCCGGCGCCTTCGTACGCAGAAGTTGCATCATGGGCCCCTGCACCAGTTACAACCGTGCCTGCGGACGTCGGATGCGACCATTTGGCTGCTATGGCAACGCAAGCGCCAAGGCCACCCCACTATTCTACATGGCGTCCTCCGCGCCCCGTCTGCTTCTACTGTGGCTTAAGGGGTCATATATCCCGTTTTTGCCACTGCCGTCAGCAGGGTGAACGACGTGGTTATCCAGCTTACGAAAGAGACTTTGCCCCGAGACCCGATGAATACGATCCCGCACTGTATCCGTCCACCTCCCGTCGGTCACCCTCCCCTCCACGGTCTCAAGCTCGACCTCATCCTTCTCGTTCATCTCGCCGCCGGTCTGCGTCACCGTTTCGGCGTACCTCATCATCACTGCGTCCCGCGCCGATCTCTCTGGACTCAAAAACTAGAAGGTGCAGGTTTTGGAGGGGATACTCATGTTTTTTTTTTAGCGGGAGAGAGTGTAAGTTGTTCTTTCATTTTGGTGTGATTGGGTGGTAAGTCACTAAAAGCTTACGACCACTTAGCGCAAACCACCCACAATGGTTCGTCAACTTCGAGGTTATCTCAGATTGTGCTGCTAAGATTAAGGGCGAATTCTGCTGCGGTAGCCGCGTGTCCATGGAGGTGGAATGCAAAAGGCACGTGCAGTTAAATTTGATTGCACGTTAATTAAGGAACACCGCCATGACCAGAATTCGGGGACATGTGAATGTAGCCCCATCCTTCATCGACTACCGTGATGGCGTGCCTTAACTAAATGAAATATAGGCGCAAAAATTCATATTTGAATTTTGAAAAAAAAACTAGTTATTCAAAACGACTCGTGATTTTATACAGCAGATACTTATTGAACAGTTTGGCAAAGGTACAGTGCCGCACTACAAACCACCCAGCTTTGCATGGCGTTTATTATTGACAATGAGTTGTCGTGTGTTTCTATGGGCACTATTGAATTGTTCTGGGAAGTGACACGTTTTGTAGTGCGATACTGCAATTTTGTCTAAATTTACCTGAAAGTCTCTGCTACATATACCCCTTAATTTTTGATTAAGTGAATTTTTTTCAAGAGATATAATTTTTCTCACTTTTTTTCTCATTCAGTTATGGCAGGCCGCCGTTCCTACTGCCAAGTCTTGGCGCCACGTCCAGATGTCCCCAATTCATGGGAATGATGATGAAAATATACGGAGCCTTCCATTTCTTTGTTCCCCACAATCATATCGTAGCTTTAGGACATAGAAACTGAACAATTATTTTTGAGATTATGTGCAGTACGCGTTCTCTTGTTAATTCACGAGCTTACGCATGCACCGGTGATAACACTGGAAGGTGTGATCACTCCTACGTCATTCCATGTCAAATCACCCAGTGTTTTTCCGAGCACCATGAATATGGCATGAAAAAAAATCCACATATTTCTCTAAGTTCGAAACTCACCCTGGTTAATTGTTTCCGTCAGCCAAAATTTTTGTTCCTAATTATGAGGGTCTGTAGTTTGGCACCGACTGAGCCCAGATGGCGTCAAAATTTTTTTTCCAGAAGGCTTTTTCTGAATGCTCTCAATAAAAGATTTGCGGCAATGAAATGAAGTGATCTAACTGTAAAACTAATTACTTATGTATATCAGTTTTATGAAGGCTTTGAGAGCAGACACTGCTATGAACAAGTCAGCCAATCCTGCGGCCGTGCGTGGCGTAGAGGGCTTGAACTCCACGCCACGCACGACTTTGTTAGGTTCAATGAGCATTCTTTCTTTTTTTTGCTTGAATAAATAAAAAAATGAAGGTATAGTCCACCTGAATTAAGCTCAGGATTTCGTATTCTCCTTGTGCTGAATTTTTTTCTGGTTGTTCTTCCATAGAGAAAGGAAATACCGCTATACACACCGAATATAAGATTGACATGTGCCGTTGTAGCACTCCTTTTCGGTGGAAGAGCTATAAGTGCAAAATGAAGCCTCTTGGAGCAGACTCGTAAGCCGGGATCGCCCTAATAACTTTATCAGCATGCCAAAACAAGACTTCCATAATCCATTCGGTGGGCTTCTTGGAGCTCTTGGTTCCGCATTGACGTGCTGCTCTTTCTTCACGCAATGCTCAGAGACGTACAACCAGAAAAATAGCATAAAGCCTACCGAATGAGCTCGAGATAATGCTGCACCCGAAAGTAGTGTGGTCGGAAAAACTTCGCCAGCAGCGAGCAACGCCAGCTTTCGGGGAAGTCGGTTTGAATGAAAACCTACCCGCAGACGTAATCTGTTGCGCTGTGTATCACACATTTATTACACAGCTCATGATTCGAAAAAAAATCTTGTTCATATTTCAGGTTTGTATTTTACATTGTTTTTATACGTATTTGAAGCTATTAATTTTGAAAATCCCACGACGTGGGAATGCTTTCCGTACGCTGTTTTCTCTTTTCCTTCTAGGGGATAAAGCTCCTTCGGAATGGATGAGACAAGAAGAATAACATCGATGCTATTATGGTTCGGCCTAGATACTCAAATCATCCGGAATGGGATAATGTGTCCCCTGCGGGAACGCCTACATAGAGACTCCAGGGTATTCGTCGGCGTCACACTGAGAGATTACTGGACCGCGCATGAAGATGTACTTCGAAATTACTTCACCAAGGAGTCGTTAATAAATGCAAATCATTTATTTTCATACTTCAAGCACTTTTGGCGCATTTCTATCTATCTATCTATCTATCTATCTATCTATCTATCTATCTATCTATCTATCTATCTATCTATCTATCTATCTATCTATCTATCTATCTATCTATCTATCTATCTATCTATCTATCTATCTATCTATCTATCTATCTATCTATCTATCTATCTATCCATACCTATAGTAGATCGTTGCGTGAAAGTGACTGCTGTGGTGAGTGACACGTTTCTTAGTAAAGTTTACAAGAAAGACGGGGCAATCTCACCGGCGATGGCATTCGTATTTTTCTGTACATTGACTATTTTCTGCTTATTGTGAAATCCCTCAAGCCGCGAACAGTGCAACGTGTTCATGATGTATACGTAAAGAATGGAGCCGGACTCAATTTGACGCATGTAATTCGGGAACATAACAGATTGCGTTCTTTATGTCTAGAACTAAGTTTTCAACCAGACCACCTGTGCTGGCAATGTGCCCCTAGGAGCAACAAGTCACTAGTGAACTACAAGACCCGTCACTCAAAACTTGTAAAAAAAAAAACGGCGTACTCACCGAGTCTCTAGGAATGGCGGTAAAAAAGGAACCTGGTACTCGCACTTTGCGCTCTAGCCTAGGTGCGCAGGTGTATCGTCGCAGCAAAGATAGTGTCAAGGTCCTTGTAGAATTTGCGAGGAGAATCCTGTAAATACTGAAACTCTCAAAGCATAATCTAGAACAGCGCAGTGGTACGGATTACCATAGTAACAAATTAGTGGTTATGACCTATACGTACAGCCGTCAGCACCGTTAACACGAACGGTCCGACGCGTTGCTTCTCCTTGCTTCGCTGCGCCAAGCGTTGGACGCGGTTTCTTTCAACTAACTGCAGACAGAGCGCGCGTAGATTTCAAAACTTAATTTCTGCTTCCCTTGTGTCTTACCAGCAGGTCGAATACACTCGCTTCGCTGGTCTGTTTTTGCCCCGTTTCTGTCGTGGCTACACTCTCGCAAGCCCAATAAATCAGTTGTGATATGCTTATGTCAGCAACGAACTATTTCGTACCATATCTCCCGCACCTCTCGTGCTTGAAATCTCAGCTTTCACACGAAAGAAAGGGCAATTTTTTTCTTCGAGGGAGGACAGGTTGTCAATGAACTGCTCTCGGTTCTGATAAGATTCACAGCATGAAAACGTTTTTATAATCTTTTTAAACCTTTGAAGCAAGTCACAGGTGACGCTGCATGTGGAGGGCGACCAGATAAGAATGCGTACTGAGCGCGTGTGAACGTGCTGAGATGGCACAGTCTCAAGACGGGAGCAGGGTACCGAACGACCGGTTTTTGCTAGTAAGGCGGCGAAACGCGCGCGGCGCGACGCTTCCTGGCCGATGTTGGGAGGCCGATGGTTCATTGCCGAGATAAGCATACGACAACGATTTCATTGGGCGCACGTGAGAGCGTACGAGCCAAGTGAGTGTATTTAACCGGCCGGTCATGGAAGAAGTGAAACAGATTTATTAGCGAAATCGACGTGCGATCTATCTTTCACTAGTTGCATCGAACATATCGCGTCCATAGTATGGCGTCAATGACTTCAGTTAAAGTGAGGAGATGTGTTAATATAGCGGACGGCTGTACATATACTCTTCCCCACAAGTTTCTGAAAGTAGGAATCATGTACAGTGTTAATGTGCTGTTTTCAGCTCCTAATAAGGTGAGCAGGGTGGGAGCCACAGTTCAGAGAGACAGTGTTACTGGAGATAACCACAGGCTGCTAAATAAAACACGTGACTAAGTTTGTCCCGTGTCGGATTGCCGTTGTGTACCAAATATATTTGTCCTGCAGTTCTGAGGCTTTTGGATGTCAGTACTTTTTTTTCAAAGACTTCAACTAGGACAAAAACATCTCGACCGTGGCAGTGACATTTTCATGGAGGCGAAATGTCAGTGACACGTGTACATAACTTTGTCAGTGCATGTTAAACTACACTAGATTGTCAAAATTTCCGGAGCCCTTCACTAACGCGTGGTTTTGAGACGTAAACCGAAGATATTATTATTACCTTGTCCAAGCACTGTTTTCAGTGTCAGTGTGTGCAGTTTTTCTTTTGTTGTTGTTGTTGACACCAAAGTCTGGTTCGCCCACAATGAAAGCTATTCAAGAGAAACATAGCTGAGGCATTTCATATCTCGAGAAAAGAAACCGATTTCATCAGCCTACTTTTCCTGGTTTCACCATCGAAATAAATTGGCTAATTAATCCAGGATAAGACCGGCGAAGTTACACCAGGTGATACTTGTTAGAATGACGAATGTATATAGTTTATAAGAATGAGCATGAACGCCCGCATTAATCACTCTGCGTTATAAGCCAACGTTTCTTTCTTCTATAAAGCTAGTTTCAGGGTCAGCACCATGCGTTATGTCTTTTTTTCCTTCCAGTTTGTTAAGCGCTGTGTTTGTTATGGAAGCGCACCGACTCGCCTTATCTGCATGCGCTCACCTTCTGCGCGCGTTTTGTATGGTATTTTTAAAAGGCCTAGACGTAACGAAAATAAAAAAGAATATACGGCATAAGCATGCTCAACATCACAGCTGCGGGGATACGAGCGTAAATTGTAGTCCCAGCAGTTATTTCTTGCGTGATAACGAAGCTCTGATAGTTCACCTTCGAGCGTGCCAGCCCGTGCTAAATCCCGACAAATGACTCAAATGGTGCGCTGGGTATTTGATTCGCAGTGTCGATGATTGCACAAAGAGTTTCATATAGTTGTGGAGCGCTTTTCAATGTCCTCTTCTCTTCAACTTACATTTTAAAGCCGTGTTCAGCAACAGGTGAACTGTGACAGATGGTTCCATGCTAGTTTCCAGCACAAGCTTCCATAATCCCCTTAATCCTGCATATATATCTTTCTTTGTATGACGTAAAGCGACATACTTTACAAACGTTTTCAGTTTGTGGGAGCGGGTACTGAATCACGTGTTTTTTTTTTTTACATGCGATGGTTTCGCGTTGCCACAATAATAACTTTTGGGAATTAAGAGGGCCTAAATAACGACATGAATATGAGCTACGCCATTGGGGAGTGCAACAAAATTACGGCCACTTCGGGTTAATATACCTGCACTGAAAAGTAAGCAATCTAGTATCGAGAATTCCGCCTTCATTGAAACGTATAGCCACGACGTGGATCAAAGCTGACAACTTTTGAGTCAGCAGCCGAGCACTGTAACCACTATATGACAGCGGCGGCAACCGTTTTCAGTTACAAGAAGTCAAAAGTGTAAAGCTGCAAGTTTAACTTACCGTTGTAGCATGTGTAGCATAATGTTACTTTGAATAGCGCGTGAAATGTTCATAGTTCTTGTTTAACCAAATTAAACTGATGCGAGTGAGAACGTTTTAAATGGATAGGTATACTTGTATTACGTAAGTGGTGCTAACTTGAATTTTATTGAAATATACGCGTGATTGTAGTATACAATACACGCGCCAAAACTTCATAGAAACGATTCTTGCAGTTTTTTTTGCGTCTAGAAAACAAATACTAATCAGCCGGCACGAAATGTAGATGAGAATGAACTAACAACTAGCAATGTGTGTGCATGTGTGCATCATGTGTGCATCATGTATTCATATGTGCATCATGTGTGCATCATGTATCAGTAAGGTCCTCTCCTTAAGGTATTATGAAAGCTACCCAACATTGCCTTAAGAATGTATATGATATGCTTTGAAGTTGTGCCAGTCGGAACTAAAAATTTATTTACGTAAACGCTTTATAAATTGTGGCTGATTAAAGGTATAATACTCCTACTACTACTACTTACATGCGGATAAAAAAAAACCTGCGCGTCTTCATTGAAACACACGCCATAAGATTGTGTGTACTGGGGGAGCAAACATGAACGCACGTTCCCATGCGTCTTTTTTTTTTTTGCGGGGAGTCTATGAAGATTCGTTGACGCAACGAATCGTCGCTACACCTCAGTACAGTAGAGCATAATGTATCACAGCAGAATACAGCACAAAAGTGTAGTATATAGCAGTACAGTATAACATACATAAGTACAGAATATTGTACAGTATAGAATACCGTGCATGCATTGGTTTAGAGCAGTGTAGTACTGAACCGCGGTATTCTATACTGTACAGTATTCTGTGCTTCTGTAAAGCACAATATGGTACACGCTGCAGCAAAAGACGTGCTTCAAATTATCGCGCAAGTATCTAATAACGGACACGGACACGTTTGTGATAACAAATAATCATTCAGGAACCGCAAGGGCTTTTCTGACAAGAAAACAAATAGTCCACGCAAAAAAAAGACGACTTTATACCATTGCTTGCATTGCGCAAATGGTCAGAATGTGTCAGCTAGACTGGTCTTAGATTGCTTCGATGCTGGATTGATCTGATGTGCCGAAACATATCGCAAATATTGACACGTATGAAATAGCATCGGCGCCGGGACGAAAACTGTCCAAACAAAGAACTTCAAGTCGATCATCTTTGTGAGGAGCTTTAGTCGGCCAGTGATGTGATCACAATGAGGCAATTGTGATGGCGCAACATCTCCTCTAGCGTTGTTACTCTTTTGCCAGCTCCCGGTAGTGTACTCCGGCAACAAGGAAGTAGCTTTGCCGTTCGAGGATTATTTTCACTGTAACGATTGCACACCCGTATAACAACGTACTGAGAACGTAATAATACTGTTAAAGTGCACGCTTACAAATCACACGCAGTACTAAGCACTGTTCGTAACTTGTTAAGGCATTGTTTGTACGTACAGAACACAAGCTTGCGTTTTCCATATACTTTGCCCTGCTAACGCCCCCCTTCAAGAGCAACGCGTCGAGCATTTGTTAAAGACAACGTACTTAGCACTCGCCTTTCATCTCTTCCTCTTTCTGTTTATTATAAGAAAATTCGCTGAGCCCTAACTTGCCGCGATGCTGCTGTATGTTCTTTGTGTTCCAGAGACCTAGGTAATGGATTTTCCATTTAGGCATCGTATATTGTAGTTTGCTCATTATTTCTCTCGTCAACGCAACATATTTCATCGGCACAACGTTCGCGCGAAGTTAGTACAGTTAGTTATGTCGGGTCCATTAGCGCAAAAGCAACTTAAGCTGTGCCGCGGTATAGTCGCAGAGTAATATAAAAGCAGCGAAAAATTAGGTCAATACAGCGTGTATACCTGATATAACGGTGTGATTGCTGTTCACTGCTTTTTGCATAATGACCATGCATACATACGGTGCCCTACGAAGATTATGTCTTCCTCTTCTGAGTTAATATCAACTGTTTACACCAGCCTGTTCACTTCCAGAACTAAATGTGCAATGCAAAGATAGTAGGAAAAGGAAGTGCGCTACCATCATCGTTAATGCACGACAGCAAACAGGCGTAAAGAAAAAGACCCGAAGAGAATAGTATGCCCCGTCCATCAACAAGGGTTGACCTTATATAATATGTGGCCCCACCGCGGTGGTCTAGTGGCTAAAGTAGTCGGCTGCTCACCCGCAGGTCGCGGGATCAAATCCCAAGTGCGGCGTCTGCATTTTCGATGGAGGCGAAAATGCTGTAGGACCGTGTGCTCAGATCTGGGTGCACGTTGAAGAACTCCAGGTCGTCGAAATTTCCGGACCCTTCCACTACAGCGTCTCTAGTATTATTATGGTAGTTTTGGGAGGTCAAACTCCACAATTCATCTATATAATATGTGCTTTTAGTGTCTCAGCGTGAACAAGCACAGGGACAAAAGAAGGACTCAAACACACACTCAGTCAGTAGCGCCAGCGTGTGGTAGTCAATTCCTTCTTTCATCCTTGCTTTTAGTCGTGCTGAACCCCTAAAATCATGACAAACTAACAAGCCCGCATCGCAACTATCGTCCTGTGAGGTGAATATGAGTACCCATTTTTCGCGTCTTGATGTGGAACTGTATGCTGGCTTGAATTTGGTTGGGAAAGTATTGGCGCAGCCCAACATAGCCGATTTCATCATATGTTGAAACGTCGAAGCAGCTGCATACATTATTGTCAGCCGAAAAGAATCAGGTAGAAATCATCACGACAACAAAATATATTTAGCAAGCACTTCCGAACCATGCTCCGAGAGTACTTCCGCAGGTCTTATTTGTTACGTAATAACAACTTATACAAAGACAGAATGGATAGCACTTCTTGGCAAAAAAAAGGAAATAAAAAAGAAAAAAATCCATTCGTTGTTTTTGCAAACAGGAAAGGCTCTCGCTTCCACGCACAATATGACGCACGCTGCCGGCTTTTAAACGCTGCACCTTTGAACGAATGACAACAGCCGCGTTGTCATTGCTTTTATTGGGTGACTGCTTAAAAATTGAAATAAACGAACAATGTATAACTGGGCATACCTGATGAGAGAATGGTCTTGCATAATGCATCAGTGTTTAAAACGAGTGCAAACAGCGGCATGGCAGGGAAATTCCTTTGAGCGCCCGGTACGAAACAGCTTCTGCATCTCTCATGACGTACTGTTCCGTCCTCCACCCTCTCATCCCCGCAGGAACACTCTCCTCGTTAGCGGATAAAGGGCGATTCAGTGCAGCCAGCACAATTAAGTCTTGGTTAGGGGCCCGAACTTTCTGCCTCTGAACATCGCCCACGCGCCATAACAAGCAGCCAATGCATAACCATTGAGCGGTTGTAAGGGACAAAGAAGGATAAGCAGTTTTTACGCATGGATGTACTTTGTTGCTTACTCAGTTGTGACAAGACCCGCCGTTGTAGCTCCGCAGTTGAGGCGTTTGATTGCTAAAATCGAGGACGTGGGAACGTTTTCCGGCCATGGCTGGGAAACTTCGAGTGCTGCGTAATGCCAGAACAGCCGTGCACCTTGATTGATTGATTGATTGATTGATTGATATGTGAGGTTTAACGTCCCGAAACCCCCGTATGATTTTGAGAAACACCGTAGTGGAGGGCTCCGGCAATTCCGACTTCCTGGGGTTCTTTAAGCTGCACCCAAATCAGAGCACAAGGGCCTACAGCATTTTCGCCTCAATCGTAAATGCAGCCATCACAGCTGGGATTCGATCCTGCGACCTGCGGGTCAGCCACCGAGTACCTTAACCACTAGACCACCATAGCGGGGCAACTGAACGGCAGTGTTGTATGCGTTACTAAAAATATAACTAAATACTTTACTCGTTAGGCTAACGAAAAGAAACTCATAAACCCCGAAAGTTACCATCACGCGTTACCATTACCGTTACCGAAAAGAAATGTAACAGACGTTACTTCTGTCCTTGCTTCATGGCCAGAAATTTTGGTAAGCGCGTCTTCAATAGCTACTTCATAAAAATTTGAATTAGCAACATTGCAGAACTCATATTTATGTGTCATATTAAAATTGTATCCCAAAGAAAAAGTTAATCCAAAATGCCAATATAACGAGAATAATATGGGAAATGTACCATGCTTTGGCAGTGATATAGTGGCCTAAAATTGCATGTCTATAGTTTCATAGGGTGGCTCCCAACTCTGTGACACGCGGGGAAAACATTTTTCGCAATAGGGCATTAAATATAAAGTGATCGATTTATCATCAACTTTCCCCGAAAATATAACATAACTGGACAAACGTGCACTCACTATGACTGCGTGCTTCTACTAACAAAATAAATGCGCAAGTTTTGTAGCAATAAAATAATTTTTAGACGGCATAAACTTGAACAAAAATTTGTTCGATTTGACATGTATGGCAGCAAGTATTGTGACTGTGTATTTGAAAGAGTTCTAGGCCAGCTTATCTTGTTGAGAAATTCAGTAACCAGACACATAGGCGCCGTTGTGAATTGTAAGAAACAAATTTATTTTGAAAACAAAATTTTTAAACAGTGCTAGCGTAATGCAGGGCAGTTCGCCAATGTTACCACAAACTGCTGTTGGCACTTTATTGGCTTTCTCGCTTGGTCTGCCACTACATTGTGTTTAGTCCCATCATATTTACTAGATAACAATCTTACGAAAGTAGTTTGAAAGAAATACATCATACTATCACACTGTTGTGTAGATTGGACAGCTTTGCTGGGAAATAGCTTTACTTCACGGTTATGCATACCCTTGCAGTGAATTCTGAAGAATAACCTCAAGGCGAAATTCGAGAGATGATTACCTTAGAAATATGGTTACATATCAAAAAAGCTTGACAACAAGGTGAAAGCGCTCCATTGCTATATTCGTGCGGGATTCGGTATACCAGGCTTGTAGATGCCGACTGAGTACGGCGACTGGGTGGTGGCAGAAAGCATGCGACAGTACCTTGGTCTTGTCGCAAGACTTTCGGTACTAAGGACAACGACTGCGCGCAAGTGCTGTTGTCCGAACAGTTACGCAAAAGGTCGTATGACACAGCCAGTGGAATAGCGATGAAGAAACTGCACAGGCGGACACTTAGTGATAGAATAAGTGTCATCAGGAACTCATTCTTGGTGGAGTTTTCGGCAGTTCTTGCTGGCTTTACTCCCTCGATTTAAAAGAACCTTACAATCTAAAAAAAAGACCGTTTAACCTTCTTATCGCTGTTACACCCGGGTGGGTCCGACACCATATAAGGTTTTTTTTTATTCTTACATGCGTCATCATTTTCATCTCTTTTTTTCTTTCACTCAAACCTGTAGCATAACAGTCTTTTACTGTCGTAAGAGCTCCTTTAGTCGTCACACGCAACTCTAACTACTCCACCAAACTAAGGTTCTTCGTGCGTGAAAAGGCGCAAATGCTAAGCGCCTGTTTGCTCTTCATCGAGAGGCTCTCGCGGCGGCGACGGAATCTCGACGGAAATGGTTACGTGAAGAGCTAGTGCGCTGTGGAGCCACGCACTTCTGGTCTTTTTTTTACTTAACGCTCGTCCCTTTCTTTGAGATGTCGCTGCTGTCTTTGCAAAGGCGACAGATAGGCTTTCGCTCTTTATAACCAAAAATGGGTGCTGGAGATGCAGTAACGTAGAGGGGCGCGCAACTGAAAGGCGTGCCCTCACTCCGCGTGCACACCAGAAAAAACGCCTGAGAACTGCTGTCATTTGCACAGTGCAGCTGCTGTCAGGGAATAACAGCAGCTTACTACTATTTTTACTACTATTTTCACATCGAGTGTTGAAGGCGCTTGCCAAGAAGGCCTTGCCTGTAGCCTGCAAAATACCATCACAAAAGCTATGCAAGCGTCCAAATGTAAATTATCATTCTCGTCTAAAATAACACAGTCACGGTGACATCAAACTGGAAAGATTAGGAATATGGAGGCGTGCTGAACGACGATACAGACGCACAAGATCAATTTACGACCTGAAGGAAGCAAGACGGCTCCAGAAAAAAGATTCAACAACGCATTTACAAGCTGGAGAGTGAACGCTGGAAAGCATTCTGCGAATCTTTAGACCCTCATAAACCACTCTCATATATCTGGAGCACAGTTCGTGGTCTTCGCTCCTCTCCGCAACAACAGCACCCTTTTAAAGCTTTGAGACTCCATCAAGAAAAAACAGAACTCGAGGTGGCTGAAGAATTTTGCACGAGAGTTGCCGGGAATGTTATGAATGAGAGCATCGACGCCGTGATTGTTGCTGAGACGCGATTACAAGAAATGGACATTCCATTCACCATGGAAGAACTGAAAGGTGCGTTAGTCGCTTCTAAGCGCACGTCATCGCCAGGTCCTGATGGTATTACTTATTGTGATTTGGGACATCTTGTACAAAAAGCCAGAAGAGAACATTTAACGTGTTTCAAAAACTCCTGGCTCAACCACAGTGTTCCCCAAGAATAAAAAAAAGTCAATTAATACCACTTCTCAAATCAGGAAAATCATCATTGGACTTGACAGCGTATCGCCATATTGCCCTCGCAAGCTGCCTCGGAAAAGTGATGGAAAGAATGGTTCTTTTTCGTCTCGAGTGGTACTTGGAACGATACACCAACTACCCTTCCTGCATGGCAGGCTTCCGTCGGGGCCGCTCCTCCATCGACTGTGTCCCTGACTTATCGACATTTGTTCAGCAAAAAAAAGTCGCAAGCGTATATCAGTGGCACTCTTCCTTGACGTAAAGGGTGCATATGATAATATAGCTCACGATGCCATCCTCACTTTTCTCGCAGAAATGGGCATTGGTGGACAAATGTTTCAATGGATAGAAGATCATACAACTGGTGGGGTTTTTTTGTGCAAACAGATGAGGGTAAAACTACTGAACATTACACCTACTGCGGAGTACCTCAGGGAGGTTTTAGGGGCGAAGCTCCTTATAGCGGCACCCGTTCGTCCCTCGTAGTCTGTAACAAGTATAACATTTTGATCTCCAAGATGGTGCCGGTGAGAGACTTCTTCTGTTCGTTGTTGAACAATGAAAAACAGTGCTAAATGTACATGTCAATGGCTGCTAATGGGGAATGAAAGACAGGAGCATTCGGCTTTTAGTTAACGCGCAGGCTGCGGTCACCATTAGCAGCCATTGGCATGTACATTGAGCACTATCTGACTGAAAAAGTTGGCTACGTCATACTCGCTGGGCGTAACCTCCTTGGTTTTCGAAAGGTTTAGCGAGCGTTCAGCCGCAGTGCCATGAATACAGTGAACTAGTATATACCATGAACTCGAAATGGTTAAAGGTGGGAAGTGGCCCGAAGCGCAAGCCGTAAGAAAGTGTGCGTGTGCCACCTCTCGTTTAGTCCTTGGAATGTCCGCTGGATGGCGGTTCTTCTTTATGGGGAATATATGATGAAAAGATGCGAGATGGTGGTACTTGGAGTGTTGAATAGATGGACGAACGGACACATAGACAGATGCATGGATGGACGCATGAACGGACGCAGGGGCGGCTGCATGGACGCACGCAGGGACGGACGCACGAACAGACGCACGCACGGACGGGCTGATGGACGCATGGACGGTCACACTGACGAATGCATGGATGGACGGAAGCGAAAACGAATGGACGGACGAATTCTTCGCCCCACTCTCTATCATTCACTCCGTGGATATGCTGCCATTTTTTTTAAACCCCACCTTGTTCAATGTTGCCCTCATTGGTCTAGCGGAGGTTCTGCCAAAGTCGGTGTGCCTATCCATATACGCCGACGATATTTGCCTCTGGAGTGCTGCAGTTATTCGCCCTCAGTTGCGTGCACGAATACAGCGGGCAGCAAACCTCACAACAACCTACCTTCAGAAACGAAGCCTGGCTATATCAACGGTGAAGTGCGCGTTGATGGCGTTTACACTCAAACCAATGACGCCATACCTTGTTTACATCAATGAGCAGAGTGTCAAATATGCACGGACGCGTCGTTTCCTGGGCATAATAATCGACAGAAGTCTTTCGTGAAGCCCAAATTGTGCGTACTTGAAGAAGAGACTGCTGTCTATTGTGCATATAATGAAATTCAGGTGCGGGAAAGCATGGAGAACTTCTGTGGCCTCCATGCTACAGCTGTACGGGGCCCTATTTCTAGGTCTATTGCGCTACAGCTCGCCAGTACTGACTAACACTTGCAAATCCAATGCTCATTCATTGGAGAGTTTGCAGGATCAAGCGCTGGGTATTTGCCTACGACTGCCCTGATGCGCTTCTACTTATGCCACAATTGTGCTTGCCAAAGACCAACCGGCCAGGACATAGACTTGTGGATTGCATCAGAGCGCACATTCGACATGCTAGCCGTGTCCCCGACCACCACTTGGCCCTTCTACCCTCCGGAAGACCACGTGCTTTGTTTTCAGACGTCATAGCCAAGCACCTAAACAGCATTCCATCAGGATATACGCCAGCTGCGAGAATGGCATGTCCTTTGTGGTGCCTCGACCAGCCACAGGTATGTATAGAAATTCCGGGTATCAAAAAGAAAAGCAATCACTCCAGAGTAGCATTGAAGCAAGCAACACTGCTATTATGAGTTGTACTTGGACCAAACGCAGATATACACTGAAGGGTCCGTCTCGTCTAGCAGCTCATCAGGTGCCGCTGTAATTCCGGCTACAGCAATGACAATCAAATTCGAGTTGTCGCATATAACTACGTCTACGGCATCAGAGCTTGCTGCTATAAGGGCTGCTTCACAATATCTCATTCAAGAGCGTCCAGGAAGATGGGTCATACTCTGTGATTCGAAGGCAGCACTTCAGAGTTTGCAGTCTGCCATGCGTAAGAGGAATCATGAACAATTGGTACATGAAATAAGACATTGCCATCATAAAGTTCTAGCACGAGGGCATGATATTATATATCAATGGCTGCCTGGACATATTGGTATTACCGGAAATCAATTAGCCGATGATGCAGCCCGCTCAGCCCATGAAGCAACCCGTGTGGTCCCGATTCCTCTATCAAGGACTGATGCAGCAAGACAATTTTACCTGCTGGCTCGAGATCTTACACGCACGTTCCGGTCGTCTAACAGCTTCCAAAGGTGTCACTTATATGAACTGGATCCCTCGTTCAAGATACAGCTACCATCCCAACTTGCCCGCTCCGATGCGACACTATTATGCCGCCTTTGGTTGGGTATTGCATTCACAAAGGTGTACTCTTTTCGCATTGGTATGGCAGACACCTCTACATGCGAGATTCTGCGGAGCTTAAGAGACGATTGAACATGTCCTGTGAAGCTGCGCTTGCTACGACACACAGCGATGCCAGCTCCGGACGGTTTTGAATCAACTTGACTCTAGACCATTCTGTGTGCAGATTCTGGGGTCTTGGGCATCTGCCTCAGTTGCGCATAAAGCGACTAAAGCACTTCTATTTTACTTAAAGACAACAAACGTGAGCGACCGCCTGTAGACTGTGTGTGCTCCCCCGAGTGTGCTCGTGATTGTGTGTACCTTCTTATCTTTCTGCAACTTCTTTTCTCCCCTTCATTCCTTCCCCAGTGCAGGGTAGCAAACCGGATGTGCGTCTGGTTAACCTCTCTGCCTTTTGTTGTATCTTTATCTCTGTTTCTCTCTTTCTACTACTACTATTTCATGCTGCGAAGGAAGAGACATTGCGCTTATCGGACATGTTCATAGAAAAGACAGGTGACATTCAGTAATATCACTATTGACACTACACTTCTGGCTAGGAAATAATTGCACAGAATAACGGACCACAACAAACATAATGGGCATGACAAAATGTATATCAGGATGGTATTAGTTTCACAGCTGCGACTTTCAAGTGCTGATATAATGCACACGCTATCAGACTAGATGAATATATAAATACTAAGGTGACACCACAATAACTGGGCAGTGATGGGTAAGACATCAAGCTCTATTTCTAATTTGTCCTGTTGTGTTGCTCATTGCCCATACACGTTTAATTTCTTACGAGACGTTTTTCGTTTACCTGCGTCCCATCTGACAACTTTCGCAGTTATCTGAAAGTGGAACAGTCGTAAAACAACTTCGACAGCCCTACAGATACGGCTAATTGCTTTTCCTTTGAAGCTGCAATATAATGGAGAAAGCTCTTTTTATTAAAGGTGCTCATCAAAAACACGCCTAATGATAAGTATGCACGCGTATTTAAGGTTTGCGTCATACATCCGCTATTATCTCTCCGTGAAAAGTGTTCGCCTAATGCTTGCGATCGCAACTTATTTTTTTACTTGAATACTCAGTGAAATAGCAAATACTGGGACAGTTGGAGAAAGCACACCAAGTAAAGTGAGCGGCCATTCATGCTATCACCAGAAGCGCAACAACAATCTCTCTTCTGCCAATATCTCTTTATTTGACAGAAATTTCGCAATTTCATTCTTATCCTGCTTTCACACATTTAAGTACACACAAGAAGGAGGAGAAAAGCGAAGAAAGAAAACATTTGCTTTCATTACACAAACCGGAAATCGGCTTCACGTCCGCAATGATCAATCTGGTACCCGAGGACTGAACAACGCGGTTGGATTTCGTTTCGACCATTATCCTCGGTCGCCCGCGTTTTCACGTCGAAACAGAAAACATCATTTGTTCTTCAACCAGGCCACTTGCGTTCTGCTCAAACCTGTGCGTTGAAATATCAGGTCGTTGTTGTGTGATCGCCTGGAAGGTACACGTGGCAGTTCCGAAATGATACATTGACGAAAATACTCTCGGACGAGGGTTGCTGCAGGCATTCACGAAGGATGGCCTCTCATTGATACTACAAACATGCTCACCGTTTATGCGAATGATCGTATGCGACCGCGCTTGGAGGGCTGCTCATAAAAAATAAAAATAAACAGATATATGGATTTTTCTTTTACTGAAAAATATCCAGCGCCAGACGTTGAACATAAGCTCCAGGAAAAGCCGTTAAGGCAAGGGCGCTGTTTCAACTAATAAAAGAACCTGGAGCTTTACGTGTAAGAACCATGATATGAGAAACGCTTTCCTGAAGGGCTCCAGAAAGTTTGACCATCTGGTGTTCTTTAACATGCAACGACATATCGCACGATACACAAGCAATGGAGGCCTTTCGCCTTCATCGAAATGCAACCGCTGTGCCCCCTCGTGTCAGCAAATGAGCACCATAACCACTACACAACTGCGGCGGGCATAATATATTTAAGTTTTATTGAAAATATACCTACACTCTATTCGAAGCAAAAGATTCTGGGAGTTGGCAATCAAGGCAGTACATTGAAGGCCGCAGCCTTCTACGATCGCCTATTCAGTTATATTTATGTGCTTGCGCGCTAGGAAACAGTAACGGTACGCAAAGACATATCGCCATCTCATTGAACAAAATAAAAAAGAGAGAAAGCAAGACAAGCGAAAGCAGGGAGATCAACCAGACGAATGTCGGCTTCGCTACCATGCACCGGGGTAGACACCGCGGTGGAGGGCAGCTGATCGATGATAGAGGCAGGGTAGCTGATTAATGATGCATGTATGTAGCATGTAGTAATGTTTTACATGAAGTTTATATTATGATTATCATATTTGTACGTGTCATTTACATTCATCGTCCAATCACATCACGTAATGCCAAATTTGGTATATGTGAAGTAGTGAAACGGCCGCGAGAACGCTATAGGCGTAGCATGTAGTCATGTTTTACATGAAGCGCATATTATAATTATCAGGTTTAAACGTGTCATTTACCTTCGTCGTCTATTCACTTCCCGTGAAACCAAATTTGGTACATGTGGAGCAAGCGCAACGGTGGTGAGCGCCTCATGAAGAGCCCAATATACTCCGACGCAACGTTGACGCAAACCCAGGCTGGGCGCAGCGACGCCACGCTTGCAAAACGCGAGCACTCTATAGTGTGACGCCAGGCGCGACCGGCGCGACCAGTCCGTCGGCGTGGCCCGGTGGCAACAGGCGCGAAATGCGACATGCTGCATATCGCGCCGACGACGTTACTTAGGTCCGCGTCTGCCCCGCTTTGTGACGAAGGGACGCCGTGTGCACTCAAACGCGCATGCGTCAAAGCAACGCAGCGCGGCGCGTGCCTGCGAGTATAAGACATGCAGATCCAGAATGAAGGTCAGTGGACAGATCCACTGATCTCTTCTCGGGGGATGTCTGCGCCTGGCGTGGCATCGCCGGCGTGACGTGATAAAACGAATGCCTGTGCGCATGCACGCCGGCTCACGTCGAAGTGCACTGGCGCCTCGAGTGTGGCGTGTAATAATGTTCTTACATGACACGCATCTCAGGATTATCATGTTTGCACCAGTCACATATCTTTGTCGTCCCTTCACATAAAGTAATACCAAATTTTGGCATTTGTGACAGTAGCGAAACGGCCGCGAGCGCATCATGAGTGTGGGACGTAGTCATGTTGTTACATGAAACGCATGTCAAGATCATCATGTTCGGACGTGTCATTTACCTATGTCGTCCGTTCGCGTCACGTAACACTGAATTTGGTACATGTGAAGCTAGCGAAACGGCCGTGAGCGCATCATGAGCGTAGCATGTAGTCATGTTTTTACATGACACGCATCACATAGTTATCATGTTTGCACCAGTTACATACCTTTGTCACCTATTCATATCCCATAATACAAAATTTTGTATATGCAAAACTAGCGAAACTGTTGCGAGCACATCATGAGTGTGGCATCTATTCATGTTGTTACATGACAGGCATGACAGGTTTCATGACAGGTTTCATCAGGACAGAAGTAATAGTACCGGAACTATTTCGTGACCAAAATTAATCCTAATCACTAAAAAAGATTAATTTGGTAACATCAACTCACAAGCGAATTTAAATTTTGTCCGCTTAATATATCAATAAACAGCACCCCATAGGCTAATCGGAGGCCCAACTCCGTACTCTCTAGACCCTTAATTAAGGGGGTAATCAGCAGAAATCTCATTTCATTAAAACATTTTTATAAAAACAACCACAAACTTGACTGATACACCGCTGAAACCTACATTTAGAACATAACAATCTGGGTGCGGCGATGGCATAGTGGTTAGAGCATCCGCCTCGCATGCAAGAGGTCCGTGGTTCAAATCCCGGTGCCGCGCAGTTCCCAACCGAAAAAAAAAAATCTGCGTGTTTATGGAATTGCATTAAGAGGCCTGAGGTGCGGCCTCACCGGTAACCACCGCCGGGAACGCACTCCCTCACCAGAGAAGGATTGGCCACCCTGGTGCAGTATCTGGCCACTACCTCCCACATGCATACGTCAAATAACTCACGGCCCTCAGTCCCAGCAGCTGCGAAGCAACTGACCATTGCGGCTGTCAAATTTGCAATGCAGCAGAGGGTGCTAAGAATCTCTGGACTACAGGCCGCCTTTGGAACCTGAACTTGGCAACGTTTAACGCTAGAACCTTATCTAGTGAGGGAAGTCTAGCTGTACTATTCGAGGAGCTAGAGGGTGTTAAATGGGATATAATAGGACTCAGTGAGGTTAGGAGGACAGATGAGGCCTATTTGGTGCTACATAACGGGCACGTCTTTTGTTATCGGGGCTTGGCTGACAGAAGAGAACTGGGAGTGGGGTTCCTAATTCACAGAAACATAGCTGGCAACATAGAGGAATACTATAACTATAATGAAAGAGTGGTAGGTATTGCAATTAAACTGAATAAAAGATACAAGATCAAGGTAGTACAGGCTTACGCGCCTACATCGAGCCGTGATAACGCTTCAGTTGAAAGCTTCTATGAAGACGTGGAATCGGCAATGACTTAAACGTAAACATTTTGACAGCAATCTGTCTGGCTGGGTAGAAAAGTTTAGAAAATTGAAATTGCTCCAGCCACAGTTCAAAAAGAGCCCGACGTTTCGGGACCGACTTGGTCCCTTCCTCAGGGGGTGACTGTCTTGGTCATGGAAGTGTCGTCGCGTCGTGTTCTCTCAACACGGCTCCGGCTTTCCCTTTCCACCACGTTTCGGAGACCGTGAACGTACACCGAAGGCATTGATCCCAGCGGGCGGTTCACGTTGGCAGGCGTATGCTGAATGTGCCAAGACTCGAGCAAGAGCCTCTTTCCCAAATTCCGTTCTGTTTCAATAACAGAAGCGCCGTCTAAGTCAATTTTATGGTCGTGCTTCTCGCAGTGCTCCGCCAGAGCGCTACGTTGCACTTCCATCTTCCTGACGTCGTTCTTGTGTTGGCGCATTCTTTCCGGGAAACACTTGCTCTCGCCTATGTAGCAGGCTGGACACCCAGAACACGTGTTCGGGTGTCCAGCCGGTGTCGTGTCGTGTCGGTGTCGCCGGTGTCGTGTTCAGGGTGTCCAGCCGTTGTCGTGTTCGGGTGTCGTGTTCTGGGTGTCCAGCCTGCTACATAGGCGAGAGCAAGTGTTTCCCGGAAAGAATGCGCCAACACAAGAACGACGTCAGGAAGATGGAAGTGCAACTTAGCGCTCTGGCGGAGCACTGCGAGAAGCACGACCATAAAATTGACTTAGACGGCGCTTCTGTTATTGAAACAGAACGGAATTTGGGAAAGAGGCTCTTGCTCGAGTCTTGGCACATTCAGCATACGCCTGCCAACGTGAACCACTCGCTGGGAACAATCCCTTCGGTGTACGTTCACGGTCTCCGAAACGTGGTGGAAAGGGAAAGCCGGAGCCGTGGTGAGAGAACACGACGCGACGACACTTCCATGACCAAGACAGTTACCCCCTGAGGAAGGGACCGAGTCGGTCCTGAAACGTCGGGCTCTTTTTGAACTGTGGCTGGAGCAATTTCAATTTTCTAAATCGGCAATGAGTAAGGTAAAAACACAGTATACTATAGTGATGGGCGACTTTAATGCAAAGGTAGGGAAGAAGCAGGCTGGAGACCAGGCAGTAGGAGATTGTGGCATCGGCACTAGAAACGCCAGAGGAGAGCTACTAGTAGAATTCGCAGAACGCAATAATTTGCGGATTTTGAATACTTTCTACCAAAAACGAGAAAACCGCAAGTGGACATGGAGGAGCCCTAATGGCGAAAATAAGAACGAAATAGACTTTATAATGACTGCACACCCAGGAATCGTGCAGGATGTGGAAGTGGTTGGCAAGGTACGATGCAGTGACCATAGAATGGTACGGTCTCGAATTCGTCTAGACTTGAAGAAGGAACGACAGAAACTGATACGCAAGAAGCCAATCAATGAGCTATTACTGAGAGGGAAAGTACAGGAATTCAGAGTGTCGCTTCGGCTCTTAGTGAGGAAACCAACCTTAGCGTAGATACAATGAATGATAATCTAACGAGTATCATTACGGAGTGTGCAGTGGAAGTTGGAGGCAGGGTAGTTAGACAGGACACTGGCAAGCTTTCCCAGGAAACGAAGAACCTAATTAAGAAGCGTCAAAGCATGAAAGTGTCAAGTACAACAGACAAAATAGAACTGGCAGAGCTTTCAAAGTTGATTAATAGGCGTAAAGTATGCGATGTAGGAAGGTATAACATGGAGAGAATTGAACACGCTCTGAAAAACGGAGGAAGCGTCAAAGTAGTGAAGAGGAAACTTGGAATAGGCAAAAGTCGGATGTATGCACTAAGGGACAAAGAAGGCAAAATAACTACCAATATGGATAGGATAGTTAATATAGCGGAGGAGTTTTACAGAGATCTGTACAGTAGCCGAGACAACCACGACCTTAATACTATAAGAACTAGCAGTAACCCAGATGACACCCCACCAGTAATGATAGAAGAAGTCAGAAAAGCTTTGGAGAGCATGCAAACAGGCAAAGCTGCTGGTGAGGATCAGGTAACATCAGATCTGCTGAAAGATGGAGGACAGATTGTGCTAGAAAAACTAGCCACTCTGTTTACGAGGTGTCTCCTGACGGGAAGGGTACCAGAGTCTTGGAAGAACGCTAACATCATCTTAATACATAAGAAAGGAGATGACAAGGACTTGAAGAATTACAGGCCGATCAGCTTGCTCTCTGTAGTATACAAGCTATTTACAAAGGTAATTGCTAACAGAGTAAAGAAAAAATTAGAATTCAATCAACCAAAGGAACAAGCAGGATTTCGAACAGGCTACTCAACAATTGACCACATTCATACTATCAATCAGGTAATAGAGAAATGCTCAGAGTATAACCAACCACTATACATGGCCTTCATAGATTACGAGAAGGCGTTTGATTCAGTAGAAATATCAGCCGTCATGCAGACACTGCGGACTCAGGGCGTAGATGAAGTATATATAAATATTCTGGAAGAAATGTACAGGGGATCAACTGCTACCATAGTGCTTCATAAAGAAAGCAACAGAATACCAATCAAGAAAGGTGTAAGGCAGGAAGACACAATCTCCCCAATGCTATTTACCGCGTGCTTACAGGAGGTTTTCAGAAGCCTAGAATGGGAACAGTTAGGGATAAGAGTTAATGGAGAACACCTTAGTAACCTGCGCTTCGCCGATGACATTGCATTGCTGAGTAACTCAGGGGACGAATTGCAACTCATGATTACGGAGTTAGACAAGGAGAGCAGAAAGGTGGGTCTTAAAATTAATCTGCAGAAAACGAAAGTAATGTACAACAACCTCGGAAAGGAGCAGCGCTTCGAGATAGGTAATAGTGCACTTGAAGTTGTAAAAGACTATGGCTACTTAGGACAGGTAATAACCGCAGAGCCTAACCACGAGAATGAAGTAACTAGAAGGATAAGAATGGGGTGGAGTACATTCGGCAAGCACTCTCAAATTATGACAGGTAGATTGGCGCTATCCCTCTAGAGGAAGGTATATAACAGCTGTATCTTGCCGGTACTTAGCTACGGAGCAGAAACCTGGAGACTTACAAAGAGGGTTCAGCTTAAATTGAGGACGACGCAGCGAGCAATGGAAAGAAAAATGGTAGGTGTAACCTTAAGGGACAAGAGGAGAGCAGAGTGGATTAGGGGACAAACGGTGGTTAAGGATATCATAGTTGAAATAAAGAAGAGGAAATGGACATGGCCGGGCATGTAGCGCGTAGACAGGATTACCGCTGGTCATTAAGGGTAACTAACTGGATTCCCAGAGAAGGGAAACGGGTTAGCGGGAGACAGAAGGTTAGGTGGGCCGACGAGATTAAAAAGTTTGCGGGTATAAACTGGCAGAAGCAAGCACAGGACCGGGTTAACTGGCGGAACATGGGAGAGGCCTTTGTCATGCAGTGGACGTAGTCAGGCTGATGATGATGATGATGATAATGATGATGATGATGATGACAGGCATGTTATGATTCTGATGTTAGGGTCTGTCGCTTGTCTTCGACATGCAGTCATGTCATACCGTACCACTTGCTCAACATATCATGTGAATAAAAAACCACCGCAAGAGCAGCAAGGCCATGCCATGTAAATCATGACTTTTATGATATACATGTTATTTCCATGTTATGACTAGTCATACAGTTATGTTATATAAAGTTTGGTATCGATACCATTATCCAAACGAGCCGGAGAGCTAAAAGTCGTAAGTGGCTAGATAGATAGATAGAAAGATAGATAGATAGATAGATAGATAGAAAGATAGATAGATAGATAGATAGATAGATAGAAAGATAGATAGATAGATAGATAGATAGATAGATAGATAGATAGATAGATAGATAGATAGATAGATAGATAGATAGATAGATAGATAGATAGATAGATAGATAGATAGATAGATAGATAGATAGATAGATAGATAGATAGATATGCTTAAAGTCGCCGAAGTTCGCCAAGAAATGCTTCGCATTTAAAAGTTACCGAAAGTTCACGAGCTATTCTGTCCAACCTCTATTACGAATGTTTATGCCCTGAAGTTATGGTTCACAATTTTCGCTTTTGCATTTGCAGGAACGCAAATGGACCGGTATATTGACGAACGTGGCTGAACGTCATCTAACGACTTTACATATTTCATGCTATGTTTACTACCGCAATGGCTAGACTCATTTAAAGCTTGCCGAAGAAAAACGTACGCGATCTCCTTTCTAGGAATCAGTAGCACATGAAAGTAAAACGTGTCTTCACAGAGGTAGTTCCGCATTCATTGTGCACTGTTTCACCAAAAGGGCGATAGAATAAATGCTAAAACAACAATTTCCTGTGTCACGCGCGAACGGCAAGCAGCTCTAAACTTGCAGCTCGCACGTCAAGCAGAAAGCACGCACGAAATGAGCATACCCAAGACGAGGGTGGAAAAAAACTGTTACAGCACGGTAATTAGTCATGGTAATATCGAACACGCAACGCTCTCCAATTGTCGCACCAAAGTCATGCTTGAATGCTTCTTGAATGCACAAAAGTCATGCTTGAACTTCTAACGTTACTGTAGATTCAATGAAGGATTGCTATAGCAATCTGGTGCCAAGTTTTTGCAAGCGAGAGAGAGAAAAACGCGATAGGCAAGAAGAAGATAAGCATATACATTTAAGGTATATTTTGACGTAAAATAATACGGTACTGACTCGAGAACAATACAGGGAACGCTTCTTTACTTTTTTGTGCAGCCACTTCAGAGAGACCTTCTTCGGTCAGTCATGACTTTCCCATGTATTACGCTTTTTACGCTTTATCTCTTTCTTTTTTGGAGGGGTCCCACAACACTTTAAAGAGAGTGTATTATTATTCAAAAATAGCCCACGTGTCTATTTAGAAAGAGATATATATGTAGCGATTCAGCACACTCAAAAAAGGGTCAGAGGCCTGATTTCCCCCTTTGACCATGGTATTGTTGACGTAGCATAAAGGGTAACATGCGCGCCAAACGGACAATTTCCAAAGTTGCTGAGCTCAAAAAAAAATCGTCGATTACCTGAAACAAACCTCCGGCGCAACAAGAATGTGAGAGTGTTCTTACAAAGTACTACTCCACGCAAGTCACATCTACAGCGGAAGCGCAAGGCACAGCCGTGACTGATATAGGTATTCTTCTTCGGTGAGTTAGACGCCATTTGTGGACGCCGATGACCCTGAAGCCATTCTTTAAGAAACGACGCAACAACAACAAAAAAAGAAAAACCTCCAATACAACGTCTTCAGCGGGTGCCTCGCTACGCATAGAAGCCCAGACACGACGGCTCGGTCACGGAGAATCGATGCTGCCGGTGAAGATAAAGGCTGGCGTCCAAAATTGATGTGCAGGAGGCATCTATAATAGTCGGCCAGCTGCGAATGCGGTGGGGAATCGCGAAGAGATGTTTCAACTCGACGAAAGCGGGAAAAAATGATGGTCTGGGAAAGAAAAATAATAAACTGGCCAGGCGCTGACTTAGTGCGTGGCCCGTGTTTTCGTTTTGTCTCTTATTGGTAGAAAATAGATGACGGGCGGCATATATTTGAACGATGTCGCACTACTTTACTTCACATAATTTTAGTCCACCTTGACCTTGAACTCGCTGGGCAACGGTTCTGTTTGGTAAGAAATGGGGCAACTGAACGTCTAGATGTACTCCTTTGAAATGCGTACATGCACATCGTCCATAAATTCTAACATTTATGAACGACGATGAATTCGCAGTTCACCGTTCATAAATTCGAAAATTTACGAACTGTGAATGTCGGGTTAACGTCGGCTATGGTTCTAGTGCTGGCTCCACCTTTATAACAGTCTAAGAAACATTGCGATGCACTTCTACGGCTCAGAAAGGTCTATTTACACGTTGCTTCATTCCAGCAATATACGCTAATTAATGTATTGATAATCTAATCCCTTCAACGTATTGTGCACTTCATTCTGATATAACTGATCCCTGTGCTCTAACGCGAGTGCTGATGTTGCAGCAGACGACAAGTTGGCCTTTAAACGCCGACACAGGCGACGTTCCAGGTAGGCCCATGATGTGTGCACAAGTACTTAGCTTACAAATTCCCGTCCCGTGATAAAGCGTTACTCGTTAATCAGCTTTACCAAAGTGAAGCAGACATCGGCTCAATATCGAATGAATTTTCGCGTTTCAGGGTCGAAGCTCTAGGATGTAGGTCGTTCCCTCCTCCGTTTGTATGTAGCATGTATGTAGCGACCTCTACTTTATGAAGTGCTCACAAGATGGCGTTGTGTGAATATGTTCTTGGGAATAATAGCAATGTATGGTGCTAGTGATTTTTGTATACACAAATTCACGATATATCTGTGGAGTGAATGATTATGAGCAAAGCCACGTGAAGCTTGATTCCAAAAAGTCACAGTTTCACCACTAGGGTAAAACGATGAATTTGGTAGCAACAATTTGTAATGCTATATGAAGTGAGGCTGGCAGCTAACTCTTTCGCATGTGATCTAACGCGTCGTGTGATTCTACACTTCTGTCATGCAATATATGTTGCATTAAGTATACTCCTTCCACGACAATACATTCGTGTTGTTTTTTTTCCAACGCACATTCAACCAATATTGTTGCTGTGTGGTAGAACAGCTGCTTGCCACGTAGACAGCATGGGTATGGATTCGATCATCACTCTGACCCGAACATTTTTAGTTATTTTATTTAGATCTCTCTGGGATTTTCGGTCGCGGAAAAGATGATGATTTTTCGCTAAGAACCAACGACGCTGACGCCGGCACCAAAATTTCCATGAAACGAGCCCTTCGACCTTATCGCGCTAAACTGCCGCCTAGAAAAGATCTCGGTGACTGCTTCGCATGAAAACGATGCCCGGATGGCGTGGACTCTGTCGAATATTTTTTGTTGGTTATGCTTTAGAAGAATACCTAGCGACTTTAACACACCATCGAGCAAAAAGAGGAGCAAGACAAATCACTAGTGTTGCGCCTGCATTAATAAAAAAAGTGTGGAAGGATCCTTGTTTTCATCCGTGGGCTGATCTTAGTATAGGAGACTAACGCTGAATTGTTAATACAGAATACGTATTGAGACCTGAGCAAGTATATATTTTCTCTGAACATGCTGAGAATCCCTGGGTCTTTTTTTTCTTCTGTATTTTAACAGCCGAGCTGTTTGAGTTGAATATATCTCCGTGACGCGTGGACAAAAATTGTCATCATCTTGAACCAGCACGCACTTTCGTCTTTCTCTTCTGCGTGTCGAAACGGCTAACGTGGAATACAATAACTCTGATAGAAGAGAAAACAAGTGCAGATAGAAAGAGAAAGGAAGAAATAGATAGAAGAAAAAAGAAACAGAAATTTTTGGGGAAAAAGGTAACAAATAGAAGCCCTAAGGTGGGCTAAAAAGAAGAAGGATTCTTTCGCATCGCTTCGAGAGTTGAGCGCGATGGCGTTCTTTCATTCTGTTAAATTCCATAACTTTCCTGTTCCCACAGCTCCTTTAGAATATTGTTTGTTCTATTTGCATTCTTTGACATCTACTGAATTGCGACTTACAATTGTACTTCCCTGCATTACATACCCCAGTGAAGCGTTAGCAATCGTTTTTACGCTAAGATTACGGCCTTTAGCGTTGTTTCTCTTTTTTATTTAGTTCGTATGTTTTAGCGTTACACATTCAATGCGAACTAAACAGTGTCACCCAATGTGAGCAGAAAATATTTTTTTGAAGTTTTCCTATGAAAGCAAATAATAACAAGATACACTGTACTGAAAAGCACCCCCAAAAATGTTGCTCTCAACACAGAAGAAAAACGTGGTTTTTATAACGAACTAGAAAAAAATTACTATCACGGAATCTTTTTTTTTTCAAGAATTGAAACGTAAATGCGAGATTGCCGTTATACGGCGGCGATGATATAGCGATCAGAAATGACACACTGTTAGTTTCCACCGTTGACTCCTCACGTCTTTTTTTTTTCGCTCGGCTGGGTCTTTACGCCGTTAGAGACATCAGTGTCTGGTGTCGGGCCCGCGCCTGATATCGTTTGTCATCGCTGAGATTGTCACTGCGAGACCCACTCCTGTCAAAGAAGCAGAGAGCATTGTCTACTGTTTCCCGAGTTCGGCTTTTTTCGTAGAGCCGAGTTTTCACCCACAAAGCGTTGCCCTTTCGCCAACTCTGCTCGCGGCTTCTTCTTGTGCACCGCCGGCAGTCATATATAGGCGTCCCTCGAAAAAAGCCGAGAAATCAACGATTCCCGATAGTTTCGGCCGTCCCGTTGGATAAATCGTTACTCGTTAGTCAGCTTTAACAAAGTGAAGCAGTCATCGGCTCAATATCGAATGAATTTTCGCGCTTTAGGGATGAAGCTCTAGGATGTAGGTTGTTTCTTCCTCCGTGTGTATGTAGTATGTGTGTTGCGACCTCTAGTTTATGAAGTGCTCACAAGATGGCGTTTTGGGAATATGTCCTTGGGAATAATATTATTATATGGCATTAGTGATTTTCGTATAAACAAAGTCACAACATATCTGTGGAGTGAATGAAGATGAGTGGGGAAAAGTGTCCATACATTCGGTACGTGCTCTAATGTGACAGTAGTGGACGGACGGACGGACAGTTGGACAGACAGACAGACAGACAGACAGACAGACAGACAGACAGACAGACAGACAGACAGACAGACAGACAGACAGACAGACAGACAGACAGACAGACAGACAGACAGACAGACAGACAGACAGACAGACAGACAGACAGACAGGCAGACAGACAGATTGACGAATGGACAGAACGCTTCGCCCCACTCATCATCATTAACTCCGTGGATAAGCCGTGAATTTTTTCAACGTATCCTCTTTTATTCGGCACCCGCGAACCTCGACATGTGGAATTCGGTCTGTGTAAGATTAAATACACGTTCACAACAGCGTCTGCTGCCCCGAAGGTCATGGATTTGATCAAGGCTGCGCCTGTCACATTTCAATGAAGGAGAAATACCAGAAGCCTCTGCACTGTGCAATGTCTGAGCACTCGCTCGCTGGATTTCATGCCAACCGGTTGTGCCCTCGCGACCTCCGACGTCAGCAGAGCTTTGGCCGACTGACCTCGCCTTACGCCACCTCCTGACGCCGATTTCCGACGACAGCGCAGCTCTGGCCGACTGGATTCGCCCTACGCCATCTCCTGTCACCGACAAGACCTCTCGTCGAGTGGTGCCCCGTTCCCGGACTCTTGCGACTAGGTCCATCTTTCTTATCTCCTCTTTACTTCCGTCTATCGCTGTCCCTGCGCCTCGCTCTCTCCTTGCTCTCTCTGTACATACCTTTTAATCCCTCCTTACCCGCATACCTTGTGAGCTACTGTTGAGGTGTCGCACCTAATGCAGACAGTTGTGGGGCTCACTTTTCTTTACCCTTTAATAACCACATAAGGGCACGTTGAAGAGCACCAGATGGTTGAAAATTTCCAGGGCCCTCCACTACGGCTTGAGTCAAAATTATATCACGATTTCAAGACGTAAAATCACTTATCGTCATCACCATATTATTATTATTATTATTATTATTATTATTATTATTATTATTATTATTATTATTATTATTATTATTACCAGACACATCAACACTCACGTGACCATATGTGAGCGGAAAGTGGAAACCGACCCATGCAATGTGGGCGACCTTCACGCCTTCGCACGAATTCGCACCCGTCGCCACGCCGACTTAGCGTCTGTGCTCGCTGCCATTGCCGTGTAAGATAAGCTCGCATTTTGGCCCCGTGCATTTTATTTGCTTATAGGTATGTGACTGCCATCATGCGACTGAAAATTTCAGCAACGAGCAACTGAGCCAGGACACTCGCGAAGCGACCATGGCCAACCAGTCGCTTGCGGTTAACTTGGTCGCGCGACCAGTTGCAAGTGTGAACGAACTTTACAGCAAGCATCTTACTTTGACCGTAACTGCTTGGATGCATTATAAAAATGTGGATTGCTTGACATTCAACAGGGATTGAAATGACTGGCTTTTCATGCGACTATTTAATTATTTTACAAAAATGACATATATATATATATATATATATATATATATATATATATATCTTCGTCAAATGTCAGCAGCCTATATACGCCTTACTGTTTTAATCGGGGATTGCAGCAATTGTTCGGCAGCTTTACAAACTGCGATGTCTCCAGAGTATACAGTGGCACACATAACACCAACCAAGTCTTGTTCGCGTGTATGGACTAACATGTCTGTTGGCCGTTATCGCCAGAATTTGTGCGTTTTTTTAACAGGTCACAAGTTCGACGACTGTATAATAATACTCATAACTGCTATTATAGGCAGCTTTCACTTTACATTGTTGCAACAATGCCGACATTAGGCAGTATCGCTGGCTTTAATTTCCACCGAAACTAATGTAGCCTTTAAAAGCGAACATATATTGGACAGAGATCGATCTGGCTGGGCGAAAATTCATTCGAATAAAATAAACTCTCTAGCCACTTAGAGTGCAATGTTTCTTAAGTTAAAATCTAAATATTATAAACTATGCCAGCGTATACGCTTAGGGATCGAATCCCGGCTGCGGCAGCTGCATTTCACATAGATCAATGATAGGCTAGTGGTCAATTAGGTCTATGTAAATACGTTCTTCTCTTACTTGAAATAAAAACGCAAGAAGGCACTGTAGCATGACTAATATCAGAAAGACGTGGAGCGCCAAGCTTTACGCAACAAATGTTTTCTCTCTTTCGCTCTCGGTGCGATCTTGGCCACCTACGCATATTTGATGATTGATATGTGGGGTTTAACGTCCCAAAACCCTTCTATGATTATGAGAGACGCCGTAGTGGAGGGCTCCGGAAATTTAGACCACCTGGGGTTCTTTAACGTGCACCCAAATCTGAGCACACGGGCCTACAACATTTCCGCCTCCATCGGAAATGCAGCCGCCGCAGCCGGGATTCGAACCCGCGCCCTGCGGGTCAGCAGCCGAGTGCCTTAGCCACTAGACCACCGCGGCGGGGCACCTACGCATATTTAGGCGAATCGAAATGAATAAATTTTCGAGTTCCCTCTGGCGTAGTGAAAGACTTAGAATTTCATTAGCCGCGGAATCACCGGGAAAAAAGGAGCGGGTAGGCCGAGACGGGTGCAGGTGTTCAACGTATTTCTAGTTTAGAGATTAGTTCAGGGCTTGTGCACATCAACGCCTCTGTGTTCAGGTCGCTGCTGCTGACGGCCGGCCATTATCTCGTCAGGAGCCGTCTAATTAGCACCGCGCTTCCCGCAACAGCGCTCCAGCAGCCTCCGCTTAGTGAAATCTTGGCACACTCGCGTCGCTCGTGTCGAGAGCCCTGATGAGTCCCCCAAGACCGCACCGAGGGAAATCCATTAGAAAGAAAATGTGCACGGCACGCAACGACTGTCACCAAGTCCTTAATTAGGATACGCTCCGGCGGGAAGAGTTTCTCACTTCTCTCGCTTTATACCCTCACTTGAAAAAGGTCCCGGCTCCGTTTCTTTTTTCGTGTGCCCAGGGGAGAGGTGAAAGTGAAAAGCGGTGAACCGTAGTTATAAAGAGATTCTCGTATAGAGATGCGACGTGGAACGGTATACGCAGTGGCACGGCTGCTGCTATAAGAAAAAAAGAAGCTGCTACCTGTTGCGCCACGTCACCGTCAACGAGTGAGCGCGTCTTGGCAGAGTTGACAGTTTCGGTCGCTTTTTTGATGAGGGCGCTGACACTCCACCCGTCAAATCGGATGACACTTCGTATTTCAATAGATTGCGTAAAGATTTGTGCGTGTCCATGCACTTTTTCGTGTGCTTGCTCATGCTTCTTTTGCATGTGGTCGTGTGTGGAGGGTAGCTAATGTTCGCGTAGAAGGTTCGTGAAACCGGGGAGGATCCAAACTAGAGGGTGACAGAGGCTAGGACGGGTCGTGAACTCGACCAAGAAGTTGTGATGCTTTAGCAGTTTGAGTGAGGCGTGTAGTGCAGTCAGTCGATGTTGAAGAAAAAGAGTTATGACACTGCTGGAGCCCTTTGTTGAAGAGTGTCGCCAGTATAACGACCAGCACTGACGATTGTTTCAGTGTTTGTTTGAGCATTCTCCCACGCGTGGTGAATATTCAATGCCTCTGTGTGTTCTTGCGCAGCTTGTAATGCGCGGGATTTCATTTGTAGCATGGTATGATTGTTCTCGTGATTTTAAATACCCTCTCAGTGATTTTGTAATTTTAAGTGATAGCTGCCGAGTGTGCCAGTTTGTGTGGTGCCTTTACATTGAATGCATGGTGTTTGTGTTGTAAACTCGTGGCTTTAAGTCGATCTCCACAACCGGCGTTGTTGATGCACTAAAAGAACCTACAATTAAGTTGTGCGAGCTTTCACGGTGCGTTTTGGTTGGTCGATACGTCAGCCCTTGGGATCTGCCAGGCGATTGCCTCCCCATGAACGGCATCAGTGACCCTTTTCATTTCAAGTCAGCCAAACGGGCGGCATTCATAGGGAGTATTGAGGCCTTACGAAAGAATGGCTTTCCTAGGGCAAACTATTCACATATGTGGTGTAATAGGTGCCTCTAATAACGATTCAGAGTCGAAAATATGATGTGAGACTACGAAACACATTATTTAAGGTCTGTCACACGCAGCGATGCATGTGAAAACGTTTCTTCTAGGAAGACTGCTGGCGCCAGAGCGGGTGCGAAGTGAACTTATATATGGCCACGACGCTGCTTTGGGGGCACGCAACAGGCCGCACCTTCATTTATTGCGGACACTCTCGGCCACGGAGGAAGGAAAGAAACCTTTCCTTCCTTCGTGCTCTCGGCTATGTTGAGCCGCTGACTTCAGCGTCGACGTTAGCGTCATTCACCGCATATGTATATGTATCTATGTATTTGAAAACGCATGAAACAAATATCCAGTATAAGACGCCGGCAAACGAAATCGAAAGTTCCGACCTTTAAATTATGAGTGCGAGGCGATAGCGTTGAAACGGCAAACTATTTCTATTTACCACTTACGGCTGTCGGTGGCCATCTCGGGGGAACTATCGTGTTTTCAGCATTACCATCGAGATGGCGTGAAGACCGAGCGATCTAGAGGAGTGGAGTGGACGCTCACGCGTGCCTGTGTCCGCTTATCTCGCGGTGGGGACAATTGAACGCCTTGGGTTTTCACCGCAACGTGTGCGCTGTAATTACCGGGCACAGAAAGGTCACTTCACAGGCCGAAGGGTCTGCGTTTGCGAAAAGAACACGCTTTAAAAAACGGTGAAGTAACAATAGGCACTCTTGTTAGTTCGCGTTCGTCTGTACCCACGAACACGTTTAGTGTGTCGTTTTTGTTCGGGCAGCGCATTCAGAGTCGAGCTATGAGTGTTATTATTTTGCTCTTGTCCTGTGTGTGTTGTTTTTGTGAGTCATTAGACCGTGAGAAACGCGCTCCATGCTTCGCTTTGCTTTAGATTCTTCACGATGCATTCCAATTTGTTGCTATCGCATCAATTGGTTCGCCCTTGCGGCGAAGCTGTGACTTTTTTTTTCTTCTTTGTGTGATGGTTCTCTTGTATCTTTTATGGCACATTAAAGCGAGTTGTCGTAGCTATACAACTCTACAAGTGCATACATAAGCAGAAACCACTTCCAAGGATGAAGCTATAAAAGCATCTCTCCAAACTGCTGATAAAACAGTAGGGACAGCCCACCTCCTTTTTAGCATACCGTTTGTTCCTATGGACACAGTAGCACTTCACGGTGAAACAACCCGAACATATCCCGGAATGAGCAGTTATTCGGTGTATACCGCGAGGCAATAAATCAAATAGCTAGGCTTGAATTGTGCTCAGCAAGCACTTCGCTAAAACTTGGACTGTTCAAGCACTGAATGACAGTATTCGAGGACAATGCAGAGAACTTTTTAACGAGCACTTGGCAAAATATGTGGTGGTGACCCTACGTAAACATATTTTGCGAAGCGAAAAAAAAGAAAAAGAAAAACAAGTAATATACCTTACTGCAGTAGTGCCGAGTGGCCAAAATGTTGTCAATGTTCACATTCGAATAATTACTTTCCGAGGCACTAGCTGCAACTCGAGCTGTGCACACCTCACAGAGTCGATAGGACTCCTAAGTTGAGCGGGCATATTACTGGAAAGCGAAATAAATTCAGCTATTGCTGTTGGTTTCGTCTTCATTTTCTTTCCTTTACTTGTTCTGTCCTAAGGCTTTTCTTTTTCTGCTTCGTCTCACATAACAGTCACATGTTGGTGAGTACTCTTATGCCGACTTACGTGTCTGCTTTTAAAGTAGAAATTTCTCTCTCTCTCCCTCCTTTACGCTCACAGACGCACGCACACGCGCACACGCATGCAAACACACACACACACCCACGTTCTGTTTCTGAAAACAGCGAACGAATAAACTGGGCTTAGGAACGAACCAATCTGACCCACGCACATCGGCGTAAAGCAGCTCGCCCGGAAGCAATCAAGAGAAAGCGGAGCGAACGGGCTGTTGACGTAGCGCGCAGATGTCGTAATCGCGCGCTTCTTTCCACTGATCGAAGATGCAAGTTCCGATGGTCAGTAAATTAAGCAGCAGAACGAAGATGCAGCTGGCATGTACGCGTAGTTAATTTGGCTCTTTTATGTCGAGGATTAGAGAGTTCCGGATTCGAAATGCACATCGACTTATCTGGCACTTCGGTAGCGGTGAAGCTCATTTATACTGGTCTCCTTTGTGATCGGAAGCCCCCACTACGCCTTCTTTTATTCCAGCACCGGTTCCAATTACACACGTCTTCTTCAACCTCGGAGCGGGTCGAACACACAATTACCAGAAGGTCAGAATGACGGCTGTTTAGCTTTGCGACACTCGCGGAAACGGCTAGCGTATGTTCGAGTTGATATCGATGCACGTACTTCTTTAAATTTTTTATCGACAATCGACTGTATATTAGGGGCATACGGGTTCAAGTTTTTCAAATGATGGGTGCATACAAAAACTAGGGTAGGTACTCTTTTATGTATGTTGGATGTTTATTGCCTAACTTGATCGCGCATGAGACGGCATTACAAGGTCAACACCATGCCTTTCCGCCTATAATATACAGCGTACAAATGCAGTGCCTTATATCTTATATCTATGTCAATAAATCAAAGGCCAGCGCCCATTAACTGGAACGAGCTTATACCAAGCATATGCTGTATATTCCAAACACCAGGAAGCCGATAAAGGTGGCAGAGGTAGACCCATATTGAGGTAACAGATAATACACCGAAGCGCAAGCACCGCCAGCAGAAAAATTAGTGTTCCAAATAGTGTGAATAAATGGCATCAGCCACCACCATCGCTGTCGTATTATAGCCAGGAAGGGGAGAAGAGGAGGAGGGTCGACTTTTTTCCACGCGGAAACTCATCAATTCTGCATGCTTGTACCTACATGTATACGTACAAATACACGCGCGAACGTACATCAAAGGTGCTTAAGCTTCCATCCCCCTCCCTCCCCCCAATTTTACCTCCCCGACAAAAAATTCTGGCTATGCTACTGGCCCCATGTTCACCTCCTAAACTGTCATCAGGCAGTACCTATCTGCCATGTGACTTATCCAAGAAACTTCCACTGAAAATAACCAGGGGACTGCATTCTGCTTAATTTCCACAATGATGAAAGCCGACTATACCTTGATAACTGTCGTGTTGCCAATGGGTGAGCATGCAGAAAATAGGCGTACATTGTTACAGGGCAAGCAACATATATTTACTTTTGGGACTTTAAACCCCACATATCAATCAACATATATTTACAATTATGTTCTCGCTCACGTACCAGGCACCCGTGCGCTCCTCTGCGGCTGTCCTACTTGCCGCACTATGTCGCACGAGTCAGCGGCGCCCTCTCTGATCTCGTATACACGACATCAAGCAGGCCCGTAGACAGAAATTTTTTTCCTGCTTTCGGGGGTTAGGAAGAGGGAAGGGGGGGGGGGGCACCTGATGAACGTTCAGAAAAGCCCGAGTTTTCATTATTTATTCTCGGTAAAATGGCCCCCTCCATTCAAAATTCGCATAAAAGAGAAAGCGAGGGGAAGGGGCTAAGACTAGGACACCCTTCTGGCTAAAGGCCTCAGGCCAATTATATAGGTTGAAACCGCGATCCCCTTCTTCAAAGCTAGCTTCTTTCTTTATATTACCTAGGAATTGCTGGTGTAGTACAAAAAAAACACCATAGAATTCAATCACTGAGTTTAAATTGAATAAATACAATGTTCTCATCTTTAAAAAAACACCAGGTTTGCGCAGAATGCGCAGTACAGTCACAGCGAAAGCTAAAAGAGAGGCCTTTCAGAGCCTTTTCTAAACACTAACTGGGTAACTGGTGCAAGCACATGGGCTGGGTGCTCACTACGGCATTCATCATCATCATCATCATCATCATCATCATCATCAGCCTGTCTACGTCCACTGCAGGACAAAGGCCTCTCCCATGTTCCGCCAGTTAACCCGGTCCTGTGCTTGCTGTTGCCAATTTATACCCGCAAACTTCTTAATCTCATCTGCCCACCTAACCTTCTGTCTCCCCCTACCCCGCTTCCCTTCTCTGGGAATCCAGTTGGTGACCCTTAATGACCAGCGGTTATCCTGTCTACGTGCTACATGCCCGGCCCATGTCCATTTCCTCTTCTTTATTGCAGCTATGATATCCTTAACTCCCGTTTGTCCCCTAATCCACTCTGCTCTCTTCTTGTCTCTTAAGGTTACACCTACCATTTTTCTTTCTATTGCTCGCTGCGCCGTCCTCAATTTAAGTTGAACCCTCTTTGTGAGTCTCCAGGTTTCTGCTCCGTAGCTAAGTACCGGCAAGATACAGCTGTTATATACCTTCCTCTTGAGGGACAGTGGCAATCTACTTGTCATAATTTGAGAGTGCCTGCCGAATGTGCTCCACCCCATTCTTATTCTTCTAGTTACTTCAATCTCGTGGTTAGGCTCTGCGGTTATTACCTGCCCTAAGTAGACATAGTCTTTTACAACTTCAAGTGCACTATTACCTATCGCAAAGTGCTGCTCCTTTCCGAGGTTGTTGTACATTACTTTCGTTTTCTGCAGATTAATTTTAAGACCCACCTTTCTGCTCTCCTTGTCTAACTCCGTAATCATGAGTTGCAATTCGTCCCCCGAGTTACTCAGCAATGCAATGTCATCGGCGAAGCGCAGGTTACTGAGGTACTCTCCATTAACTCTTATTCCTAACTGTTCCCATTCTAGGCTTCTGAAAACGTCCTGTAAGCACGCAGTGAATAGCATTGGGGAGATTGTGTCCCCCTGCCTTACACCCTTCTTTATTGGTATTCTGTTGCTTTTTTTATAAAGCACTATGGTAGCAGTTGATCCCCTGTAGATTTCTTCGAGAATGTTTATATATATTTCATCTACGCCCTGATTCCGCAGTGTCTGCATGACGGCTGATATTTCTACTGAATCAAACGCCTTCTCGTAATCTATGAAGGCTATGTATAGTGGTTGGTTATACTCTGAGCATTTCTCTATTACCTGATTGATAGTATGAATGTGGTCAATTGTTGAGTAGACTGTTCTAAATCCTGCTTGTTCCTTTGGTTGATTGAATTCTAATGTTTTCTTTATTCTGCTAGCAATTACCTTTGTAAATAGCTTGTATACTACAGAGAGCAAGCTGATCGGCCTGTAATTCTTCAAGTCCTTGTCATCTCCTTTCTTATGTATTAAGATGATGTTAGCGTTCTTCCAAGACCCTGGTACTTTTCCCGTCAGAAGACACCTCGTAAATAGAGTGGCTAGTTTTTCTAACACAATCTGTCCTCCATCTTTCAGCAGATCTGATGTTACTTGATCCTCACCAGCAGCTTTGCCTCTGTGCATGCTCTCCAAAGCTTTTCTGACTTCTTCTATCATTACCGGTGGGGTGTCGTCTGGGTTACTGCTAGTTCTTATAGTATTGAGGTCGTGGTTGTCTCGGCTACTGTACAGATCTCTGTAAAACTCCTCCGCTATTTTAACTATCCTATCCATATTAGTAGTTCATTTGCCTTCTTTGTCCCTTACTGCATACATCCGCCTTTTGCCTATCCCAAGTTTCCTCTTCACTGCTTTGACGCTTCCTCCGTTTTTCAGAGCGTGCTCAATTCTCTCCATGTTATACCTTCTTACATCGCATACTTTACGTCTATTAATCAGCTTCGAAAGCTCTGCCAGTTCTATTTTGTCTGTTGTACTTGACACTTTCATGATTTGACGCTTCTTAATTAGGTTCTTCGTTTCCTGGGAAAGCTTGCCGGTGTCCTGTCTAGCTACCCTGCCTCCAACTTCCACTGCACACTCCGTGATGATACTCGTCAGATTATCATTCATTGTATCTACGCTAAGGTTGGTTTCCTCGCTAAGAGCAGAGTACCTGTTCTGCAGTGACACTCTGAATTCCCTTACTTTCCCTCTCAGTGCTAGCTCATTGATTTGCTTCTTGCGTATCAGTTTCTGTCGTTCCTTCTTCAAGTCTAGGCGGATTCGAGCCCGTACCATTCTATGGTCACTGCATCTTACCTTGCCAACCACTTCCACATCCTGCACGACTCCTGGGTGTGCAGTCATTATAAAGTCTATTTCGTTCTTATTTACGCCATTAGGGCTCCTCCATGTCCACTTGCGGTTTTCTCGTTTTCGGTAGAAGGTATTCAAAATACGCAGATTATTGCGTTCTGCGAATTCTACTAGTAGCTCTCCTCTGGCGTTTCTAGTGCCGATGCCATAATCTCCTACTGCCTCGTCTCCAGCCTGCTTCTTCCCTACCTTTGCATTAAAGTCGCCCATTACTATAGTATACTGTGTTTTCACCTTACTCATTGCCGATTCCACGTCTTCATAGAAGCTTTCAACTGAAGCGTCATCATGGCTGGATGTAGGCGCGTAAGCCTGTACTACCTTCATTTTGTATCTTTTATTCAGTTTATTTACAATGCCTACCACCCTTTCATTAATGCTATAGTAATCCTCTATGTTGCCAGCTATGTTTCTGTGGATTAGGAACCCTACTCCCAGTTCTCTTCTGTCTGTCAAGCCCCGATAGCAAATGACGTGCCCATTCTGTAGCACAGTATAGGCCTCATCTGTCCTCCTAACCTCACTCAGCCCTATTATATCACATTTAATGCCTTCTAGCTCCTCGAATAATACAGCTAGACTTCCCTCACTAGATAACGTTCTAACGTTAAACGTTGCTAAGTTCAAGTTCCAATGGTGGCCTGTCCGTATCCAGAGATTCCTAGCACCCTCTGCTGCTTTGCAGATCTGACCGCCGCCGTGGTCAGTTGCTACGCAGCTGGTGGGGACTGAGGGCCGTGAGTTAATTGACGAATGCCTACGGGAGAGGGTGGCCAGATACTGCACCAGGGTGGCCAATCCTTCTCTGGTGAGATCATCGGTGCGTACCGGCTTTAAGCCGGTACGATCAGACAGTAGTAGGAATGCTCCATGCATGTCTTCCTTATTGTTGTTCAGCAGCGTTGGCGGCCACCCACCACGGAGCCCAACGAGGGGACGCTACAAGGTTACAAATGCTGAAACCTGCAGACGCCAGCCGTACAACGCCACTATAACCCAATGCACCTAGACCAAGGTAGGCTATTTGCACAGGGTTAACCCTAACCACCAGGAAGTTTGGAAGTAAACGGAAGAGAGTAGAAGACAGGACAGATAAATAGTAAGAGATAAAGACGAAGATGTAGGGAGAGAGAGATAGGAAAAGGCGACTGCCGATTCCCCTGGGTGGGTCAGCTCAGGGGTGCCGTCTACGTGAAGCCGGGGCCAAAGGGGTGTGTTGCCTCTGCCGGGGGGTCTTAACGGTCCAATCACCCAGCGTCGGCTCAACCCCCAGGATCCCCTTTTCCTCGGACACGGCAAAGCCACGCACGGCTAGGCGTGGGAGGGAGTCGAAACTCCCCCGTTAGCTCGGGTTCGTGGTGTCGCTACACACCAAACGCCTACTTGCGCAGGCGCCCCTGCGCCACTACGGCATTATTAAGAATAATTTCTGGGTAGTAAGCCGGCATTCGCTAGGCTATCTTTCGTCATTTTTCCGAGAATCATGGTATCCGCTAAACACTTGGAAGGAATTTTGTGCCAACTGTTCATGCAGTGGCTCATGACGATGAGGAATTATGCCGGAAGTGGGTATGCGCCACAGTTTATAGCGATATCAAGCTTTTGTAAAATGTTAGAGCATTGAAAGACCCACTCGTTGCGCTATCAGCATAGTGTGACAACTGGTTGCTATTTTGCTGTTCTAAAACGCTTTATTACTTGTAATAACGGGATTCATTTCCCGACGTCAAGCCTGTCTAAGACAAGTTCGCGAACAAGTCCCAAGCACTGGCGTGAATCAGTGGTAGAGTACTGGGCTCGCACGCAGGGTATTAGGGATTCAGCCACACTGTGTCCTTAGTACTACGTTTTTTTTATTATGCCGTGCGACGGTGGTTACGGACACCGGCATAGGCAGCAGCCGTGGAGGCATCGGCAGCGGCGGACAACTACGGTACCGTGCTTGACCCGAGTTTTGATCTCATAACAGCTTTCACTGTAAAAGAATAGTCGCGTTTGTCTACGTTAGCCACCAGCAGTCAATGGCAGTCAACAGAAACCGACGGTACTTAACACCTAACGAAGGCTATAGCCAACATTACTAAGGCACCGCAAACATCAGCTCTCGAAAAAAAAAAAATATGCAAACAAGGTAACTATCCAATAAAAGCTTTAAAACGGAAGTTCAACTTGGTCGTAAAGTATCGTCTACATTGCTCAAATCATTTCCTTTTACAAAAAGCAGGAGCAAGATGACTCAGAAGACAGCGTTTTCAATTTAAAGAAAATGGTCTTTTTTTTTCTCCTGGAAGATGACATCTCCTCACGAAGGGTCTTTAGGTGGCGGTGCATCTTTTAGAGGTAATGTACAAGTTGCACGGGATGCCGAAATGTTTAAGCAAAATTTCGGGACACTATGCTGGGAAAAGCGCAGAAACACTCAGAAAGGCTTGAAAATGCCAAAACCACTTGTATGCTATCACAAAAAGCTTTAAAAAACGCTAAAAAATTCATAAATGCAATATATTATTTTTTATATGTTGCGAACACTTTTCGCAGTGACTTCCTGGTCTACAAAAGTAAAAAAAAGTCACAGATTTCCAGCAAAGGCAAACCAATGAACAATATAGCAACAAATTGGAAGGTCACGCGAAGAATGGCAAACAGATCTAAACGTGCCCCTTGTTTCTCATGCACAATTAACACACAAAAAGCACCCACATGTACAGATGAACGCGAATAAGCGTCTCAGTTCTTCCTTCGCTGTGTCTGAAAAGCGCGCCCTTTTCGCAAACGGAGATGGTGCAACAAGTGCAGTGACCTTTGTGCGCCCAGTAACTACAACATAATTGTTCTTGAGAGCCCAAAGCGTACAATTGTCTGCACCGTGAGATAAGCGAGCGCACGCGTGGTCGTCCACCCTGCCCCCTCTCCGCGGGGCAAAGTATGCGTCGGAAACGAGAGCACGCGCCACCGCGTTGTGACCATCTGACGACGCACGGTCATTGCGCCATCTGGCTGGTAATGCTGAAAACACGATAGTTCACCCCGAAATACCCATAGCTAGCGGTAAGTGGTAGATATAAATAGCCTGCCCTTTGAACGTTGAAGGATGTGCTCCTTCATGGTTCAATCACTACGCCTAGCACTAAAAATCAGAGCTCGAACGTTGAATTCCACACACCGGAGTCTCTTTCTGAATTATATTTTTCTTTTTTGCGTTTGATATACATAGATACGTATACATATACGGTAAATAACGCCGAGGACGATGCCCACGTCCACGCCATATTCAAAATCCAGCCGAGAGTGTACATATCATTGATACCACAATAAAACAGCCCTATTTCCTGTATACATTAGGATATCTTAGGGAAAAAATACTGCACACAAATCCGTTTACCTGTGATGCCCTAAGCGTGAGCTTCACTCAAAGATCCCACAGTAGTTCAACTACAAGCTGTCAAAACTGTTGACTCTCTTGATAAGTAGTGTGGTCTAAAGTGTTTTGCTAGATTGTAGTACATCTGCTACGGCCAAAAAGTTCTAATTTTCTAATCGTATGTGCTAGAGAATTCATCCTATGGTTATCCTCATAAAAACTGAGAGGACATCTTACATGGTACTTAAACTTCAGTAACGCTGCAGCGCTCAGCGTCAGTTGAAAGCATGCACTTGGCGGTCGATTTCCGCCCCTCCTACGAATATGAGAAGCTATTTCTGTAAGAAATCGATGAAACTTCTGTGCTACGCACGGTAAAAAGGGGCTCTGAGGAAAAATAAAAAGAAACATTGAGTTCCACCTAATGCGCTAGCCGAACTTCTTCACCGAAAACACTAAACATAATGTGCACCTTCATTTACCCCCCCCCCAAAAAAAAGAACTTGTTCTTCGAACTAAACAGGATGGACATCCTGCCTCTCAATCAACGCCAAGGTTATAGATAAATGAGATTGAACGAAGGAAAGACATCATTCAGGAGGGCCTTGTTCATTTATATGGGTTCAATGAAAATTGCATTACGCGGGGCTTTTCACATCAGCTGAAGAAAAAGCAGGTAGGAAGGGCGCATGAAACCGACGATGTACCAAGGAAAGTTACAACAGAACTTCTGTTTCCGGCGTGGAAAACCGGAAGGCAGCTGGCCCGTCATTTGATTGAACGTTTGCTCTTCCGTCTAAAGCAACAATGTTTTACAGCGAAAGCTGTCATAAGATCACTAGTCGGGTCACGCGCAGTTGTCCGTCGCCGCTGCCGCTGGTGTCCGTAACCGCATCACGCGAAATTAGAAGAAAAAAAACCTAGCACCAATGACTCAGTGAGGCCCAAACTCGGGTCCACTGGGTACCGGACCAGTATTTTACCACTGAGCCACACCGGTGCTTGGGATTTGTTGGCAAACTTGTTATAAGCAGGCTTGATGTCGGGAAAGCAACCGCGTTAATACAACTTATGAATGAATGAATGAATGAATGAATGAATGAATGAATGAATGAATGAATGAACTTTATCTAAAGTCCAGCAATTTTCACCGGGTGAGGTGGTGGAAGAGGGGATTAACCCCTGCCCTTTCTTACCCTCCGTCGATTATGAAGGTGGTGCCTTAGGTGACCGTTTGATGTCTTTGGACCCGGGCGGCATCTTCAGCTTGTAGGTCGGCCCAAAGCTTGTCTGTCAGCTTGTCGCTGGTGAGTGCCGTCTCCCAGCGGCACCGCAGCTGACGACGCCAATCCGCAACAGAGATAAAGCGTTTTAAAGCAGAGAAAGAACAACCAGTCGTCGCAAAATGTGAATACCTTAACGAGTGGGCCGTCAATGCTCCAAGCCATTACAAAAGCTTGTTCTTGTTTCCTTAACTGTGGCGCATACCCACTTCAGCCATAATTCGTCATCGTCGTCAGCCAGTGCATGAACAACTGGCACAAGATTATTTGCAAGCATTTAGCGGATACCACGCTTCTCAGAAGGATAACGAAAAATAGCTTAGCGAATGCCTCACTTATACCTTAAAAGTTACTAATAATGCTCTAGGGGGTATGTGTTTGCAGTAGTTGGCTAATAAGCGTTCTGAAAGGCTCTGAAATGCCGCTCTTCTAGCTTTCGCTGTGACTGTGCTGCGCCTTCCACGCATACCGGGCGCTTTTATCACGATAGCAATTACATGGACAGTCTCGGCTGAATCTTGCCGCTGGCGTCGGCGTCGATTTTATGCGCGGTATATGTATGCGTATATATATATATATATATATATATATATATATATATATATATATATATATATATATATATATATATATATATATATATATATATATATATATATATATATATGAAAACGCAAGACAGAAAAAAATTCATGAAGAAGCACTCCGGCACGCGGAATCGAACGTGCGACTTCTGCGTCGAGAAAGATTGATTGATTGATTTGTGGGGTTTAACGTCCCAAAACCACTTCTGATTATGAGAGACGCCGTAGTGGAGGGCTCCGGAAATTTTGACCACCTGGGGTTCTTTAACGTGCACCCAAATCTGAGTACACGGGCCTACAACATTTCCGCCTCCATCGGAAATGCAGCCGCCGCAGCCGGGAATCGAACCCGCGACCTGCGGGTCAGCAGCCGAGTACCTTAGCCACTAGACCACCGCGGCGGGGCAAGCGTCGAGAAAGCGACGCGTTAACCACGAAGACACCCCGGAGAACATTCTTTACTGTTCAAATGGCAAGCTATTTAAGTCTACCACTTACTGCTGCTGTGTTTTCGGCATTGCCAGAAAAATGGCGCAATGAGCGCACGTCACCACAACGCGCAGTGGCACCCGCTCTAACCTTATACGCGTACTTTGCCCGGCTAAGAGAAGAGGAGCTACGCTTCCTCGCGCGCCCTTATCTCGCTGTGGTGAGGAAGCGAGGATCGTACGCCTTGGCTTGCCTCGGGCTTTACGTGGAACGATTCTGCTGTAGTTACTGGGCGCACAAATGCCACTGCAATCATTGCAGTTTTCCTTCGCGAAAAGCGCGTGCTTTTCAGAATCAGCGAAGTAACAAATGAGACGCTTATTCGCGTGCATCCGTGCCTGTGAGTACGTTTCGTGCGTATTTGTGCGAGATAACCACGGCACACGTTTCTATCTGCTTTCCATTCTGCGCGTGACCTTTCAAATTGCTGCTATCGCGTTCATTGATTCGCCTTTGCGGCAAAGCTGTGACTTTTTTTTTTTCTCCATGCAGTTGACCTTTCGCGCAGCATGTGCAGGCGCCGACGTTATGGGGGAGGAGGGGAAGCACCAGTGGCATGTAGCTTTTTTAGGTTTTGGTGAAGCATGTACCACATAAAAAAAGTAACCTCACTTTCCCTAAGCACCAAGCGAGCTGGTCCTTTTTATTCAAAAAACGATTAAGAACGGCTCTTAAGCTACGAACGACTGTTCATAGCGCCATACTGCTGAGCCAAAATCATTTAGTGCCAGACATTGTAATATTGAAATAAACACAAAATAAAAAGACACAATCTGTTAGGTCGAAATCTTCAGACGCTCCATCAAAGGCGAAAAGTTACCATCTGCGTCGGCGTGAATACGGAGATGCAAAATAAAAAAATTATGACGCCTTATCCACGAAGTGGATAAGGCGGAGAGGGCACGGCACCCGGCCTGCGGACAGCATGGCTAAACCGCTGTAGCTGCTTTTGCAGGTTGCGCCGTGTTATTTTGGTCTGACTGCAATGACGACGAACTGCGACGATGGAAATGCATACTTCCTGCCGCCCCACGGAATCCTGGAACCTGGAAATGCCGATAATCTACCGACCCGAGTGACGCCACCTGCAGCAACGGAATTTAAGGAGCAACGAAACATGAGACGCCTCAGAGGGCACGGCACCCGGCCTGCAGACACCATGGCTAAAGCGCTGCTGCTGCTTTTGCAGGTTTGTTACCGCAATGAAATAGCTTCTTGTCGTAGTGATGATTTATGCTTGTTGATCCTGCCGTGCCCTCGAAGATGTTACTGTATTATAGTTGACTGTTGGTCTGCTGTGATGATGCTTGTTATGTCGGGAGACGTCGAGGAAAACCCCGGGCCTGCTACGACGCATCAGCTCTTGCAAACGATCTTGAAAAACCAGGCCAAGTCTGAACGTGATTTGAATGCTATTAGAGACCAAATATCTGAAGTAAACGTTAAAACAGATGAGCTAACCAGTTCACTTGCTTTAATCCATGAAATGAACCTGAGAATTGATACTTTGGAAGCTACTGTCCGGCAGCAGGCGGAAAGGCTGGTAGACTACGAAAACAGAAGCTGGAGACACAATATTTTGGTATTCGGTCTCGCTGAAAAAAAGTATAGAATCTGAATCTGATTTAATGGTTTCGGTCGTGGACAAGACATTTAAGGAAAAACTTCATGTAGAAGTTAAGACGATCGAGAGAATACATCGCGTGGGAAAGGTACAACCCGGGAGGGTCAGGCCAGTCATCATGAGATTTTATGACTACCGGGAAAAGGAGCGTGCGATGAAAATTGTCCGAGGCTGAAGGGAAGTTCCATAAGTATTAGTAATGACTATGCGAGTGAAACAGTGGAAGTGCGGAGGAAGTTATAGCAAAGTGCGGTTGCTGAGCGTGATAGCGGTTTGAAGGTTTCCCTGAATCACGATAAGCTCAAAATAAACGATAAGCTCTACACTTGGGATCAGAACAAGAATGAGCGTTGTGTGATTTCGAACAGCAAAGGCAAGAGGGATGGCAGAGCTGCCGCTGCTACACTTCCCCTTTCACTTCTGCGCCAAAATCGTAGCTGATTGATATGTGGGGTTTAACGTCCCAAAACCACCATATGATTATGAGAGATGCCGTAGTGGAGGGCTCCGGAAATTTTGACCACCTGGGGTTCTTTAACGTGCACCCAAATCTGAGCACACGGGCCTACAACATTTCCGCCTCCATCGGAAATGCAGCCGCCACAGCCGGGATTCGAACCTGCGCCCTGCGCAAAATCGTAGCTACGCCTGCTTGTACTAAATGCTCGTAGCATTGTAAATAAGGTCACGGAACTCGAATTCTTGTTGCTGTCAAATAGCCCACAAATTGCTGTCATAACCGAAACATGGTTGAGCCCTTCAATTCCCGACGACTGTATTATTCCCCCCCGGATATCTTGTACACAGGTGGGATAGGGATTCACGGGCTGGTGGAGTGGCCATTCTTGTGAAGTCGCCTATTACGACAGAAAGAATTGATTGCTCCCTCTCCGAAACGGTTTGGTGCAAAATATTCGTTGAAGAAGTGGTTTTTATTGTCGGAGCAATTTACAGGCCCCCTGGTACCACGCCTGATTTCCTAGACCAACTGAACAGTTTCTTGTGCAAATTTCAGAGTGACAACACGAGGTTGATACTGACTGGCGATTTTAATTTACCGCATAAAAATTGGGAAAGTGTCACACCTGGACATATAGATACTCTGAGTGGTGATAAAATGTTGGAAATAATGTTCTCTCATAACTTAACACAGATTGTGAAAAAAATATACGCGAGTAACTGCTAATTCAGAAACATTGCTTGATTTAGTGTTCCTATCACGCAGAGTGACACATAGCACTTTATCAGTCGAAGAAGGAATATCGGACCACAAGCTGATAACTTAATATCCAACTAGACGCAAAGCCGCAGAAGCGGCCATTTATCCCAGTTCAGATTAAAAATTTTGCACGGGCCGATGACACGTTTATACTTGATTATCTAGAATTGTCCCTTCAGGAGTTTGAACTTGCTTCTGTCTCGGAATCTGTAGAAGATTTATGAAAACGTTTCAAAATAATTATAAAGCATTGTACGGATAAATGTGTTCTAACTCGTAAAAAGAAAACGAAACAGCGCAGTCCGTGGATAACCCGGGAAATCGTCCATATCAAACGAAAAATAAAACGCATGCGGAAAAACAAAACCAACTCGGTAGCAATCGTACAATTGCGTGGACAGTTAAAGACAGCATTAAAAGAATCCAAACGAAAGTTTTATACCGAAACCCTTGCTGACTTCATTAAATCTTCCCCTCAAAAATTTTGGCTTTACTTGAGGAATAAAAAAGAAGAAATTGAACAGATAAAAATTAGACCCGATACAGTGGGGCAAAAACTGCAGATATCAAATTCTTTCAACCAGTTCTTTCAGTCGGTCTTCACTAAAGATGAAACCGATCAGGTGGATGCTGACCAGGCCTGCCCGCGCGCCTGCGCAATGGAGCCCTTTGCTATCATGCAGGAAGGGGTGTTCAGTCACTTGCTAGGGCTTGACACTCAACAGGCAACTGGACCAGACAAAATTCCCAGTGAATTCTTACGACGGTATGCCGAATGGTCGTCCTTTTATTTAACAATCATTTTCAGAAAATCTCTTGAAACGTCCTCATTACCGCAAGACTGGCGCACTGCAATTGTAAAGCCTATAAACAAAGCTGGCAATCGGCTTCATGTGAACAATTATCGCCCCGTTTCACTGACCTCTGTGTGTTGCAAAATCATAGAACATTTCATAGCAAGGCACATTAATATTTTTCTTGAGTCAAAAGAGTTTTTTATCCCCATCAACACGGATTCAGGAAGGCGTTGTCAACTGTTACTCAACTGGTAGAAACAGTTCATGACTTTTATTTATCTCTCCAAGGTCAACAACAAATAAACGTCATTTGTGTAGATTTCGCCAAAGCATTTGATAAAGTTCCTCATAGCAAATTAATTTTTAAGCTTCAGCAACTAGGACTCACCTCAGATATACTAAATTGGATAGCCGCGTATTTGGAGAACCGTCAACAAATAGTACGTATAGATGATTGCACATCTAGTTCATTGAAAGTACTGTCTGGTGTCCCACAGGGGTCTGTGCTGGGTCCTTTGTTGTTTTTAATTTTTATAAAGGACATTTCCGCAGTTGTCGAAAGCCCGGTTAAAATCAAACTTTTTGCAGACGATTGTTTAATTTACGCTCCTGTATCTAACGCAAACGACCAAATCAAAATTAATCGCTGTCTGCAAGCCTTGCATAATTGGTGCGCCCAGTGGGGGATGTAAATTAACTTTTCAAAGACTACGTTCACCCATATAACCAAGAAAAAATCCGTACTCGCATATGATTATAAAATCGGAAATAGCCTTCTGACCAGAACACACAGCTTTAAATACCTGGGGGTGACTATTACCAGCGATTTGGGGTGGCACACTTATGTTGAGGAGGTGTGTTCAAAGGCCTACAGGAAGTTGTTTTACTTGAGGAAAAAACTCGAACATGCCCCTAGAGATGTCAAATTACTTTCATATAAGACATTTGTTCGCCCTATTTTGAAGTATGCGTCTTCTGTATGGAGTCCTCATCAGCAGTCACTGAGAGATAAAATAGAAAAAATTCAAAGGCTAGCAGTGCGCTTCATTTGCTCGCGGTACCGGAGGACAGAATCCGTCAAAAATTTGTTAAAATCATGTGCGCTAGAACCCCTGCAAGTGCGCCGCGAAAAGCAAAGGTTAAAACTCCTGTTTCAAATTATAAGAGGCGAAATGAAAATAAATAAAGACACATACATACAACCTGCACCCAAACGAGGAGCTCGGTTGAACCATAGCCACCCAATAAGGCCTTTTTGGGCGCGTCTGGATGGCTTTAAAAATTATTTTTTTCCGTATAGTATAGAAGTGTGAAATAGACTTCCAGAGTACGCTGTTACTAGCGCAAATGTCAAAGCGTTTGAGTGTTTGCTAGAGTTGTACTAGCGGCAACATAAAACGTAATGTCTGTTTTGTCATTGTGTATTGTTTTTGTTTTGTGTTTATATCCCTCCCTGTAATGACCCTCAAGTGAGGGTTACAGTATTAATAAATAAATAAAATAATAAAAAAAGTGAATGATGATCAAGGAGCTTGCTACGGAGAGTCTGGTTAACAGCGAATACTCTGTACATCCACTAGACCATCACAAAAACACGTGCCCTATCAAGGGCAGCGAAGGTTTCAAGATGTTAAACTCCAACAACAATTATTATTATTATCGGGGTAAGCTTGTACCAGATTCGCCTGCAAAGGGACGGAATCGCATGCATTGTTCTGGCTAGGGCCCCAAGCACCATTACGCGACATTTACCTGACTTTCAATGCGAAGATTTCACGACAATTTTTAGATGCGGATGCCTCTAGAGCAGCGGATTCATTAGACAACAGGCTTAAATCTGCTGAAATTTGATTTCGTTGGTGCAAGATTTGGTTGCTTGAACGATAAAGATCAAGGGTAACTCGCGTGAGTTGTAGTGAAGCACTTCTTAATATCTTGTTCCACCTATCTATATTATGCTAAGACATGTTAGATAGGGCTGGTTTCACAATGATACATAGACCCTTAGGTGCAACAGACACGGGTAAGTAGGTGTTCAATGTATCTACATGTAAGTCATTGCGAACACGTTTTTCTACAACCTTCCTTAACCATAAAAAATTTTTGAACAGAGGTAAGAAGTATTTTTGACCGGGAGACAAAGCCTTTAGTCAACTGGCAGGTCTCTGTTGCACGGATTCGGTATGGCTGCGAAGTTTGTAGTGGCGACCACTGGCTCAAGGAACATCAGGGTCTTTTGCTGAATGCGAAGGTACAGTTGACGAACCTCTCCTAGCGGAGTCTGTCGAGCAACTTTTCGAAGCAGCCTTGTTGTGATAGTCCTTCGTCACTGGCTCGTGGACTGATAGTAGCTTCTGGGGGGGAAGCACAACTTCCTGTTTGGCCAGTCACTATAGTGCCAGGTCAGACGATTCGCGCACAGTGGTAGGCCTCCTTGCGTGATGCTGAGGTGGATCGTTGGGCACACTGTCCAACCAGGAGTGGGACATTGTGCTAGATGGCTTGTATCAAATGGTTCTTGATGAGCGAGACTCCTTCGAAGTTGGGATAAAAGCCATCAGCGGCCAGTATGTGGTGCGAAGGCAACCATTCGAAGCCGTGATCCAGGAAAGATACCAGTCGAGAGCAGTGACACAAATTCTTTAAAAGAGCATTAAAATAGCACGCTTCACGGTTGAAGCAATGCACGAAAGTTTCGCTGGGGTGCCATTCGCGGTGGTTTCTAGTCCTTGGTAGTATGAGGGTGGCGTAGATCATGGTGAAATCGGGTCGTTCCTTGGCAATTTGGTTGATAACTTCACAGTAGCTGTCAAAAGCTTTCCTTGCTGAGGCTTGAACTAGGTCATTGGTACCAACGTGTAGAATGATTCTAGGGGTGTTCCGGGGCACGAAATCTAATAGAGCTGGCGCGTCGGCGATAAATGCACCACACTAGGACACAAATGCATGAGTTTTGGCCAGCGCTGGATCAAAGTACTCATAATTGTGCTTCGTCTGCGAGTCTCCTACGACAGTCATAGATGGTACATTTTTTGGGTACCTCCAGTAAATGTGCTTCAACGTGGTCTGCTCCACAGCCATCGTTTCAGTACACCAAAAAAAAGTGATGCTGGGTCTGGGTAAGATTACCCGCAGTGAAGTAGACGCACGTACGAAGTGATTTTATTGACGTTTCGGCCGCGGGTCCGCCCTTCATCAGAATACAGTGTACGGCATGAGGGCTGTTTATTTACATGTGCATATCAACAAGATAAATATACGAAAACATACATGAAAGGCAATATATGGGCATATATTAATGCAAGTAACACAATTTGAAGGGCACCTGATACAGGTGTAAAAAGTTATCTTTTTACACGTGTATGTGCTTTTTACACCTATATGAACAGATGTGCTTTTTGCGTCTAAGAACAAATAAACATACTTAGCTGCCAAAAAAAAAAAAACATGTTAAAGCGTGACAGTGACTGAAAGAAAAATCTACCTGCCTACATATGTATCAAGAGCTAGGCGGCTCTGACAGCTTTCTGGTGTTGCTGAATGCTTACGCTAGCGCTGCTGTCCGTATACCCCCAGTACTTTCACAGCTCAAGAAAATGTAAAAATGTAGTGTTCGAAAAGCAGGCATCAGAACGACCGGGAGCAAGAGGAGCGAAGGACAATGCTTGATTTGTCAGCGTTCCTTATGAATAAATTTATTTTAAGCACCGAGGGTGATAGAAGTTCTGCGTTGTATAACGAGTGTGCAAAAAAAATACAAGCCTTTCTTTATATTCGCACAATTTTTGGCAATTTAGAATAACGACCGAAGCATTTTTGGATACCAGAGAAAGTGTAAAGATAAAGGCGCAAAAGTAATAATAAATTAAGTGCAATGCTCTGTTTAAGCAGAATGTATCGTTGGCTGCACGTTTAAAACATGTAAGTACATAGCTCGTTTTATTTTGGTGTCGGTAGGTGCAAGAGAAAACTTTGGTGATAACTTTTGTTGTATAAAACAAAACAAGAAAAAAATGCAGATAGCCGCTCAGTGGAGACTTGCTTGTGAAACAAGATATTTACTCGTAGGTCATTGGAATCAAAACAAACACAGCATGCTGACCCCTTATGCTCTATTCCTCATGTTGGAATTACCAACATATCACACCTGCTGTACCCTCTACGATACCAGTGTCGCATCCCTAACCTGTATTCCAGTGATTTCAAGCTCCCCTCGGCTAGCGGGCCGCATCCACGATATTTGGTCTCGCAAGGCCCAGGTCAGTATATAGAGGATGTTGAAGCGGAAGGTGGCTGAACAAGATGTCAACTGTAACGCTGCCATTAAATATATATATATATATATATATATATATATATATATATATATATATATATATATATTTCTCCTACGTAATTTAAAGATCTCTTCTGAAAAAAGATTTGGCATCACAATTTTAAATTTATCGACATTGATCTCCAGATTGATTGAATAGTGCACGCTAATAGTGATGTATGAAGATTCATGTGTCATGTGTTATTTTGTTTTCCTTGGTTTTCGCAGTATTTTATCTTATACTCCCCCCCCCCCCCGAAATTTCGAAGGTGCTCTGTTATGGTATTGTTGCTATTGCATGAGAAAATATAAGGCTAGGCAGCATTATGCTTGTTAGCATCAGTTTTATTTCTCTGTGAACTGCTGCACACGCGCGTTTTGCTTGTATACGCGAAACAAAATGTCTCCATCTGTGTGGTCTTGAATAAATTGTCTGCTCGAATTTCGTCTGCTCTCTGCCGGCTCGGCTCTGCAAGCCCAACGATGCTTTGGCAGGCCAATCTGTAACCGCATTGTTGCTCTCTAAATATGTTATTATTATTATTATTATTATTATTATTATTATTATTATTATTATTATTATTATTATTATTCGTAGTAGTAGTAGTAGTAGTAGTAGTAGTAGTAGTATTGTTATTCCGCGTTTAGCTTTTTAGCCCGTGGTGATTGCTTAGCACGCCTCACACAAATATGCTTGAGGCCAGCCTCGTCTCTGTAGCTCACCATAACAAGGCGTGTAAGCAATGTAAGTGGCATTTAGCAATGTTACAGACATATTCTTTGTGGAGCTACGAGCCATTGGCGAAACGCCAGCAGATCACATGTTTACCGCAGGCTCCGTGTTTTAGTCTGGGTTACATTTGCATGTCGGGGCTTATTCCCTGTCGTGAAGGACGCCTGATGGCACGAGTGACAGAAAACGATGGCGACAGACGCTCGACTTTTGTTGTGCCTTCTCGGAAACGGGAAGATCGGCTGCCACGCTCCCTAGCGGCCAACTAAGCTGATGCGGTGTAATTCACTTCTCTTACGAAGATGAGACAGCCGGCAAACGGGAAGTGCACAGAGGCGTCTCCGCGAACGTTGCTGTGACAACCACCGTTAACCGCAGCCCGAGAAGCAAGGGCGTCATAACAGTGTTAGGACGGAGAACAAACTTGTTCGAGAAGCGTAAGAGAGTTCTAACAATAACTCCTCTAAGAAAAGAATAATAATTTAGATGACAG